>NW_009703940.1:60449-105536 GCF_000703405.1 Apaloderma vittatum | reverse complement strand
CAGCAGGATAAGATTTCGCAGATACAAAGCAATCTGTAAAAGTAAACACTCTTTTCCATTATTTGCCCACCTTTTACAGTATTTTATTTACCCTGTCAGTTTGCTGAGAACTTAATGTTCCTTCCCAATGATTTCGTGTAATAGCAAGTTTTGTTAGAAGATGCAGCACTTTTCCCTAGTGTTGTTGCTGTTAAGATACTGGCTTTATAGAAAAAAAATAAATAAAGCCCCACAAACAAACAAAAAAAAACCCCAGACCAATCTGTCTTAATATTCCACCAAACAGGACTGGCTTTGACCTTTAATACTCTGAAGATGCTGCAGGGACACCTGAAAATCAGACCAGAATCTCATGTATAAGCAGGGAATTTTTCTCCAAGGTCAGAGGTTTAGCCTTCATTGTGTAATGCTGACAGAGAATTCTCACTATTTTGCATGGTGATTTTTGATTATTTTCAAAGTGCTGCCAGACAGTGTGTAAAGAGAATATACAAGTATACGAATGAATTAAGTGATGATATTTCTGCAGCTGTGTGATTAGTCTGGTGCTTAATCCTCTCTAGAAGGTAGGATGGAGAACTTCCTGCTAATTAGTGGAAAATTATTCCTTCATTGTCGTGTGGCTCTTTTTTTATGGATTCTACATTGCTTCTTGTTTCCTAAAATAACCCTATTCCCCCGTGATAGCACTCCTCATCTGCAATCAGTGGGTAATAATTTCTGCAAGACAACATTGACATGGACCTAAGGAGATCACGTCCCTTCCTGAGGTGTTCCCAGCCCGCTCGTGGGTTGTGTCGGGCAGCACAAAGACAACTGAGTTTCTGAAGGTCTCTATTTGCGATAAATGAATGTATGTGCTCAGAAGGCAGCGATAAACCATTTCATTTTAACTACAGCAATCACACGACTCGCATGAAATATAGGACTTGCAGTGCTGGTGATGTAAGAGGGCAAAATTTGGTGTAAATTAATCTTGTGTTTTTTGGGGGGTGAATTTTAAAATCCAAATGGCATAGCTGGCTTAGCGTTAGAATAGCGTGTGTCCTCAGGGGTGTTGTCACCTCGTGGTTCTACCTTTCATGACATAGGGGGGTTGATGAATCTGTATTTTCACGGAGGGGAGTGAAAAAGTCCTGAAGTGAATTGCAGGACAGAGTGTTTTGATGTCCCAGTAAAATGAGCTTGACTGTGGTTGTATGTGACCTCCACAATATGTCCAGTGGAAGGATCCAAACTGCTTCAGGCTCTGAGATGTGCCCGCACAGAAATTCAGTTGGAAAACTGGAACCAGCTCTTTTGAGAAGCTCTCCCATGAGCCTTATGTGCAGTGACAACGAATAATACAACAATATCTTATTGCAGCATTCAATGTATTTTATTTTTTTTAAATAGAGCATTGAAATTCTAATCACTCTTGTTCAGTGTCCTGCCTGTAACAGCTGTTGCTTTTATTAAAAATATTATGTTTTGGGAAATAGCTACCGTCGGTCAGCTCACTACTCCTGTTACGCTTGGTTATAAAGCGAGCCTTATTTTAAAGACTATGTGTGCTAGTATCCTTTACAAGGTGATAAACAGTTGTTCTAAAATTGTTTTCTGTTTGGTTTTATTATGGAAAAATACACGGCTTATTCATGGAAAATCTTTCTCAGTGTAGTACCTCGATCTGAGTTGGTACTGAATGCTCTATCTAGCTCAGTCTAAGGCTATAATGAGGACATGCTTTCTCGGATCCTGAGTCACCAGTTAAAGGGGGAAAGTTAATTTAAATTTCTGATAAAATACCGCTGCTCTGCAATTTTGCAGTCGGTAGCGTTCGCTTTCCCTCTTCCGCAGCTCTGAAAGATCACAGAAGACCTGAGGCGAGGCAGAGCCGAGCGCTGGGGCAGGACGCCGAGGTGCGAAGCGCTCGCCTTCACCCGAGCTTAGCGATCCTCTGAGAAGGATTCTGCCGTGGGGAGATGGTTGAGGGGTTTCTTTTCTGTTTGAGGAGCTAGATACCCATTTTCTGAATAGCTGTGCTATTAGCGTTATTTTACGGTTGGTTAGAGGAGCTCAGTAGGATCTCGATGCTATTTTCATCAGAGCCTTCATTTCAGAAGAAGCGGTGGCTTAAAGACCTATTTTTAAGTTATGCTTATGACTCCTTTTTGGTTATCATCAAAATTAGGGTAGCATAAGCGTAGCATAAGAACAAAATTAGCCATAGGATCTGCTTAATTACGTTCTTGTAAATTAGTTCACTTCAGTCCTAATTCTGTCATCCTCCCTCATGTTGAACAGCCTTTTCTCTTGCAACCGATCCGCTGGAATCGCTGAACTTTGTTGCCTGCTAAAAGATTTGCTATCAGGCTTTGAGAACTTGAAGTTCATTTATGTTTTAGTCTTTTTTTTTTTTTTTTGCCCCTCTGTTTCCTAATATCTAGCTCACTTTCTCTTTCAAAAACAGATCTTGAAAACTCCCGGACGAAAATGAGGAGCGCGGTGTCGGTTCGAGAGGGGCAGGGAGTCGTGCTGCTCTGCGGACCAACCCCTCGGGCGGGAGGTAAGGGACCTTCCTTCCAGGCCTCCTGCTCTGACCGGGGCTGGCTGGCTCCCAGGGGGAACATCTGTCTGGAAATGTCGAGGAGAGATCCTTCAGAGAGAGCAAGCAGGAAAATCTGGTATCTGAAGTAAATACCGAGCGAAAGGAAACAAAGCCAAAAGAGGACGAGGGAAATGCTTAGGAGGATTGACTTCTATCTTACAATACCTTTCTTGCTTCTAGTAATTTCTGTGCACTTAATAGATCTGATTTTTGTGGTATTTCTAGTAATTAATTGGGTGTCTTCTGCAGTTAAATTCTGCTCAGGTTCATGATGGCGCAGCATCACTGAATTGGGTTTTCTCTGACAAGACAGTTGCGAAGAGGAGATTGTTGTCTCTGGTGTCAGTATCTGTTTATTTTCTTGCAGTCAAGACATTTGAGAGCGTAATGAAGTGATGCTGATATAATTTCAAACACTGCTGTCTCAAGGAAGGTGAGACAAGCAGATACATGGATTCTTGGGGGACCAAAAGTTGCAAGTACATTTTATTGTTCATTCTAGGTCTTTAGTCTTTGCCTAATTGCTATTGAGCCTCAAGTAATATTTGGAAGTAACTGGTTTTACTTGATTTTAATGGATATGGCATCTCATTATTGAAAGATGGTGATATTAAACATCAGATTTGATTGCAAAGACAAGATAATAGAAGCTAAAAGCTGAACATAATAATATAGGTATTGTGGCTTTTTAAATGTGGTGGAGTCCAAGCAGACACAGCCATAAAGTGGCAGTTTTACAACTGTCTGAGCTTGCAGAATTTTTCTCTCTCCAAACTGATACATGCCCTTAAATCATCTTTATAGCCCTACGACAGCTTTGTCTTTTCAGCTGCTGACAAAATGGGTCATTCTTCCCAGCTATCTATAAGAACTCGAATGATTAAATTTTGCTTCTGTATGCAGCCCAAAGACTGAGCCCAGCCGTTCTTCTGCTCGCCTCCCTTCCGCCCCGAGGCGATTGCCAGACTGACCACAGCTCTGCACTGAGCCTCAAAGTGTTTAAGGCTGAGCTGTAAAACAGGAGGCGATACAAAACCTGCTCATGTTGCTAAGAAAAGTGATTCAGAGGAAGAGTGGGAATTTCTTTTGCAGTCGGCAGATGGGATATGATTGACACCCACCGCACTAATTGTGTTTTTCATGCAAAAAAAAAAAGAGCCGAGGGCTCCCTGAATTATCAAATAGCATTGAGAATTGGTACCCGAATTATATAAAGTTCTTGGATTTGTCCTTGAGTTGGAGGTTTAACCATTAAGTTTTTAGGAAAAGTGGAGCAAGGTGGTAAAAAAGTCCTTCCTCCTCTTTCTTCAGTAAAATAAACCTAAAGTATGGTGATACCAGGCATACAGTGGCTCTAGATCTGGCGCATGAGCATGCAGGTTGGTAAGTTTGAGATAAAATACCTGTCTGTTAAGCAGAAGTAGTTTGTTAGGAATAGCGGGAATGGTTTAGGAACAGCTGATGTGGCCTGAGGGCTGTTAAGCCCTTTCCAGATCAGTGATCTGACTTCTGGTTTTTTTTGGATCCTGTATTTGTTGCACTGAGCTATCAGATAATTTCAGACAGTACTATATTCTTGAAACCTCAAATACTGTGGTTTTTTCTTCTCTTCTAGCCCCCAAAATATTGTTCTTCTGTGTTCTGTCACACAATTTCTAAGTTCTTGCTAGCTTAATTGCACTTATTTCTTGCATTCTCTGTAAGGAGTCTTCAAGAAGAGACTTCATTAAATTGTGATTATTCCTCCATACACAGTATTCCAGTTACAATAGAAACCAATGTTCATCCCCAAAGAAATGTGAGTTCACAGTGTGAAAAAAGGAAATTACTTCCTTTCTGCAGTTTGGCTTTTTTTTCTTTGCTTATCATAGCCACAGTTATTTATGTTAAAAATATGAATACCCTTTTCCAGTGGGGAGCAAATTATTCGTGCAGTTAATGATACTTTTCTCCTCCTGAAGTTTGAAGTTCCAGTTCCAACGTGGTATTGACATCTACCACTTAGAGCAACAATGAAACTCAGTTTAACTTTGCACACTTTGTGTTTTAGCTTTATTTCTGTGGTGGCTGTTGGTGCAGGAGGGATGGAATAGAGTGCTCGGTATTTCCAGGTGAGGGGACATGGATCAGTTTGAAGTTTCTGTCATTAAACCCAAGCTGCATCTCAAACCACTCCCAATATTTTCTTTTGTGGTAGCACATTTTCCCCTTTTGGAGCTCCTTTTTTTTTATTTTTTGGCTGTCTTGTTTGAAATTTACTGAATGGGAGTTTAAATAAATGACTGGCTTTGTATGTCAAGACTCTCCCCAAATATTAGTTCAATTGATTATTTTTTTTTAATTTGTGCTAGATAGTATAAGTTGTATTATAATTGAACAGTGATGTTTGGATGATTAAGATGATCATCTGTCATCGTTGTGCATGACCTTAGTTCTGTATGCAATTTTAATTCTGTTACAAGGAACCTGTTAAAATACCCTGGTTTTTTAACAATTCAGTAAATCATCTCACCCACAAACTCAAAAAATAAAATGACATCTAAAATTGATTAATGTAGATCTCCTGCTGTCTTTTTCAACTGTTACAAGTTCAACATAAGTTCACCTGAACTCTCTACAACTATTTTGACTTTACTGTGTGACTGTTACATCTTTGATCGTTGCAAAGGACTGTCGATAAAACAAACATCTCAATTTATAAAATTTTATAAAAATTGGATGCACTTAACATGCAGTCAGTTAAAAAACATTCATGAAATGCTGAATTTTTTCCCATTCTGCCAAGAATGGAAAAGGCTAGACATATGGAGATCTAAAAATTATTTTCCTCTTCTATTGATTTTGCTCCAAAATCTGTATCTGAGGAGTGACAAAGCCCTGAGTAAGGCAAATCCGCAAGTTCCTTTGGGGTTTTACCTAGTGTTACTACTGCATGTGTATCTTGATTATCATGTAGCTTGTCTTCGGCTATTATTTGTTTGCCAGATATTGTGATTTTTATTGGTTCAGTACAGTCGGTTTGACTAATCTGGCATGGATTTTCAGATTTATGAGGTGTATACTGATTTTTGGGAGAGAGCAATGAGGCATCATCTTTTTCTGTTTGTGGCAGTTTCAGGGCTGCTTTATACACAAAGATGATTTTTTTAATGGTAGAAATGAAGATTTGCTTGATGGTTACTCAGACATTGCAAAGAATTCAGACTTGCTTAGAAAAACGAGACATTACTTTTATGTTGGTCCCTATTATCTTGTTACTTTGTGGAATATGACCATGACCCGTGGGGAACTTAAGTAAATGGCAAAAACGTTGTAGAGCTGACAAGCTGCTGCTTGGCAATTGCAAAGAAGTTCTATCTGTCTTATTCATGATTAGCCTCATGTGATCTGTGTTTTTATTTCACCCACTATGGTAAGGATATATTTCTCCATTTATAAAGCAGCAAGAATATGTCCTCCCTCTTTTATTGTGCCCTGATAGATGTAAAGTTAATCAGTAAATGAGACTGTATTTGAAGGAGAGGGCTCAATTCAGCTTATACCGTATTATATTTATCAGTTGTGACATGCTGATATGGAGTGATATTAGATCGTGGAAAAATAGATCCCAAGGTATTGCTCACTGTTTGATACGACAAATGATTTGGTGAATAATGACATGTCCGTTCCACATTAGCGTTTAGACTTGCAAATTTTTGCTTCATGAATAACGTGGCATGAAAGGTTTGAGAAGGTGCCAGAAATTTGATTTGATTCCTTATTTTCTGCAAGTCTTGGATATCAACGTGCTGTTTTTCAGGGAATTGTGAATTGCATTGATTTTACTTGTTTGGCTTTGGAAACATTTCGTACCCTTAAGGAAAACCAAATGGATAGAATTCCAGAATATGGTTTCTTTTCTACTGCCCCTTGGTATGTGTTCGGAGTGGAAAGCATCCTGGGTTTTCACCTCTAATTTTGCTTTTTTGCCAATTGTGGATGACGCTCATCTGGGCACGAGCAATAAATCATACTTGCAGTAGGCACATTATGAGGTTTTTGCACAGAAATCCATTCTAAGGAGAATAGTATGTTGAATACTATGCAATAATAATAAGCAATGGCCTTAAAAAATGGTTCTGTAGCATTCTCAGTCTGCCAAAGAGAAATGGTATTTTTATTTAAAAATATATTTTGCAACAGTCCTGCTGGTGTCATCACCATCATCTGCACAAATTTCAGCTGACAGTTTGAAATCAAACGGTACCTGAGAGACACTTTTATATTTGTCTGTATGAGGGACCATAATACAGGTTCACAGCTGGATTTTACAGTGATTTGTATCCGTCGGAGCATTAGTTTCACCAGCGGTAAGAAACCAAAGCTACAGAGACACTCTCTCTGTTCTGCACTTCATCAAATGCAGTCCTGCTAAAGCACTTTCTTTTGATAAAGCTGCATTCCAGGCTGAAGTAAGCCAGACTGAAATTACTATGTCCTTATTTACATATTTGTGCAACATCTGTAGCTACTTTACAGTCGATGTTTTTCAGCGAGCACAGAGGTGTAGAACTGGCCTCAGAAGCTGTTAATAAAAGATGTGATTCCAGTTTGGGAAAGGGCAAACTTTCTACTAATTTCTTATGTATTTCTATATATAAAATATATTTTATATTTCCACTCATTTCTTGCGTATTTTGGTCTTCTTCTTATATATTTGGTCTTCTCTCCTTTCTGTAAGCCTTCGTTTGAGATGTATCTAGATCGTGAAGGATAGTTTCATTTCCAGGTAGTCAGTAGACCATAAAGCCTGAAAACATCTGCGATCAGTAATATTAGCTCTCGTAAATTTTGCCCTACATCTTGAATACCCGTTGCGAAATGATTGTGGGGATATTGCAGCTTTTTGTCATTTTGCTTTTAAGGAAAGATTCCAGCCTTCAATCATTTATGTGTGATTTTTTTAATTTTTTTTTTAAAGTAGCATTCCCACGTATATGAATTGGAAAACAAACTGCTATTTTTAAATCTCAGTATTTTAGTGGGATGAGAGAGGATGTCAGAAATTACAGTCTGTGCAGTGAGGGGTACAATTTCACCTGTAGCCCAAGGAGAAGTTTTCCATAAGATCGGATCAACTTCGGCTGGCTGTGGTGCCTCAGGTTTCCGCTAAAGGTTTGCTGAAAGGTGAGTAGGTGTGAGTAGCATGTGCAACGTAGACTGTTGTGGGAGAGATCACAGAGTAGCACAGACTTGTGGGGGAACAGCCTTACAAAAGTTTTGGCAGCAAAATGCACGTGGGCGCTCCCAAAGATTATGGGATGTGCACTTTATTAGCCGTCCCTGCTCTCATCCGCCCTCTTTCCTGAACCTGAATAAACTGAAAGAGGCAACAATGGTAAGAGTCTTTCAATGGGAAACTATGATTCTCTTTGCAGGGAGTGGGGAGAGGGGGAGAGGTGGATTAGGAAGAACCCAACTGCAAGAAAAAAATTCAGGTGGAGCCTTTTCACTTAGCCAGCCCCACGTATCCCAGGTGTGCCCTGGGAGAAACAGGAGAGAAAATTGGAGAAAATAACTGGATTTGGCCCTCTACCAAGATTATTTTTATCCCTAAGTTATTACTGTTACTAAGAGGGTTTTTCTTCTCCAGCTTTTCGTTATCTGCTCCACTAAAATATTTGAGGTTTTCTTTGGAAACAGGGTAATAGATTAGGAAGCAGCAGCAGGGGGAGGTGGCTGCAGTCCCAGCACACAGTCAGAGCTTATCATGACTCTCTTAACAAGAGTACTGAAAGTAATTTTTGGTTTTCACAGGGGTTTACCCACTACTTTCTCCTAAATGAGAGCAAGAAAATCAAATTAAATTTGTCACTAATTACTACTTGCACCTATAAACATTAGTATTTTCCTTGGAAAATTTACTCTTGGATAATTTCACTGGTTTCCCTTAGTTTATCTCACTAATATTTAACATTCAGAAAAAATCAGATGTGGATTAGTTGGGCGATAAACTGAGCTCTCGTCTTTTTATTCTCAAAATTATTATAGGCAGGAAACAATTTAAAATACTTTCAACTATTGAAAGAGCACAACAGAGTTGTTAGAAATGCTCTGAGCAATTAAACGCAAAATTCTAGGGAGGTGATTAAAAGAACAATTTGTCATTTGAAATGGATATGGCTAATGGGTATGTATTTAAATATTGCTTCCTAAAGCAGTTTCTTACTTTTCTGCACGCTTGCAGAGTATGAACAAGTTGATCGGAGCCAGCACGCTTTGAATGACACAGCTCGTCTGAAACAATTAGTTCAGAAATGTGATAAAGAGAAACTAATCCATCATCCCGCATAGCTACAGGGGAAATGAAAATTGAGTTTTTATTCAGCACTGGAACCCAAATGTAGAAAAGCATTTTGTTAGACTCTCCCATTAGCATCTGGATTTCCTTCGGAGCACTGAGGAACATTTAACCTGCCACTTAAGGAGCACTTTTACATTACAAGGTCACGTTTGGTTTGAATTAACACTAATGGTCAAATCCTGCGTGTGACGGGAGAGAAGGGGAGTAAGAGAGATGCACATCAAGGCTGCGTCGCCGAGCTGCTTTGCCAGTGGATGTGCTGTTTGGGAATGTATTTTCCATGAGGTTCTGCTATTTATTTATTTCTTTTGTGATACTCATAAACAAAATAGTGCTGCCAGTCTGGAGCCTGTGCAGTTCCTCAGGATGAGCTTAGAAATGTGTCGGTTTTAATTACAGTGGTGCCCTTCGGTTTTGATACTGCTTTGAAAGACCTAGGAAAACTCTACAAATTTGCAAGTATGGAGACAGACAGACCTTCCGGGGGGTATTTTGCACCACTTGACCCTTGGAACTTTGTCCCCAGTGGCAGCTGTGCAAAGGGAACCAGCTAGTTTGTGTGGTTACTACTTGGCCAGGCCATGGTTGCTGTGGTGTAGGTGGGAGGGCAGTGAAGAAAAGCAGATTTGATGCTGTATCTATGTCTAAGGAATTGCATATGTTTGGTTTTTTAATATCATGCTAGATCATTTCAGAATCTGAAAACAAGTGGACTTGTGCCCTATTCCATTTAAAAACGAAAATTAGGTGTTAGCCCAAAGTAGGAACTTTGCAATTTCAGCTAGAACATTTCAATATTCTCATTAAATGTGTAGATGGAAGTTGCAGGATATTGCATAGGTCTCTTGCACTGCTCTCGTTGTTTTGGGTTATTCCATACACAGAAGTTGCATGCCTAATTACCTGCACAGCATGCTGAAAATTGATCTTTTGTGTTTTATCTACAAAATAATTCAACTTTTATGCCAAAAAGATTAATGGTGTACATTAGTTTTGAAGCGGGGCGTTTCCATTATACTCTGGAATAAAATACCTTTCTGAGGATGTGTTCTTCGCTTTTGTAGCTGGACTCAAATTCCCATCACGTAATTTGTATTTTGTATAAACAACAATATCTTCAGCCAAAAAGAAGAGAGCCGTTCTAAACAGTTCAGTGGGAATTTCAACAACATTTATAAATCTACAAATCTCTTTCCACAAGTTGGGAAGAAGTAACAACTATTTTAACTAGATACTTGCTATCTCACCTTGCTTCTGGTGGCCACAATTTAAGCCTTGCAATAGGGGCTTGTTTTGTAATTGTCATTATTTCTGTACAGAAAACATTAACAGAAACTACCGACCTAGTTTCTAGGTCGACTGTGCTCTGAAGTGTGACTGCAGCTATTGTAAACATCTAAAGACTTGTGTTATTAGTGGTGTAACTACTTGCATGCAAACAATTTGGGATACCTCTCAGAAATACACAGTTGAAATTTTTATTTCCCAGTTGAACACACCCTAGGACAGGTTTTCAGTTTCTGGGCATTTAATGTGCTCAAGAACATACCTTAAAACTCTGAAATTATGTACAACTTCCAGTAAAATTCTGAAGAGCTTTTTCATTGTCATTTTTGACAGTGGCACCTAAAGACAATGTAATACCCGCTTCGTGCATCTGTTAGGAGATCCTCTGCGGTCTACAGGGTGTAAGGTTTTTATTTGTAAAGCAACCTTTAATGTTTGCCAAAAAAAAGAGTCGTGATTTATGGCAGAGATCAAGTAGTTTGAAGGTAGTGCGTTTAATAAAATATAATGTTATGTTTTTATTATAAATAAAATAGGGGAAAATGGGTTATACCCCCGAGGATGTGCACATCCAGAGGTACAGTGGCCTGAACCCATAGCAGGGTGATCTTCTAAGGACAAGGCTGCAGTGAACTAAGGACAGTTTATGTCTGAGTTAAGAGCATCCTCTGGGAATTTAATGCACTTTTACCTTCTGCAGTTGAATTTCCTACGTATTTTGTCATCATAGTTTGAACTGAAACTGGGCCAAATGATGAACTCATTGGTTTCTTCCTTAATTATGGAATGTGTCATTATCCTCTCAAAGTGTTTACTTTTCCATTACTTCTAACTCTAGGGTAGATAATTTAAAATAGCTGTTTGTTACAGATTTCTTTGACTTTAATTGCAGTTTCTGTCGTTGCTCAATTTTGACTGATTACTTTCTTGCAAGCGGAGTTTTAAAAGCCACATACCATCCTGCGGGTAAGGCAGAGTGCCAGTTGAAGACAGAATATACCAAAATATTTCTCCTTCCTGTTGTGTATCTGTTTCAGAATATTGAAAAATCTGAACTGGAGAACTACATGAATACAGATTTGGGTATGGATTATTGACACGAAACTTTTCTTTAAAAGTAAAAGCCTCTAACTATTGTTCAGTTGGCTTGATGCACTCAGAATGAAGTATTTTCTTTCAGGATTATTTATGGAAACATCTGCTTCACTTAATTGAAATCCAGTCAGTTTTGAACATAAGTTTAAATCTGTTTCGGAAAAGCGTTGTTCACATCATTTACTTTTTGGCTATTGTAGAAATCTCATTTAGACGCGAATCATGGAGCTGGCGGATACGTACTAAGCAGATGTCTAGGAGCGAAGGTCCAGGACAAAAGGAGCAAGAAATGACCTTCAAAATTTGTGGGTTTAGGGGATAAAATAAAATTTATGAATTACCCTTCTCATTTCGGTCATAGATGTATATGCCTCCCCCTCAACTTTGCTTTTGCTGGCGTCCTAAAGTTATTTCTAGTTTGGGATTGTGTTGTCTCTTATTCTGTTTGCAAGAAATAAAATTGTCCTGGTTTTGTTTGGTGACCCCCTAGGGCTATGTTACAGCCTCTCTTAGAGGAAATGTTTAATATAAAAAGTCTTTCCAAAACCATGGACATGAGCTTAAGGCATAACTTTGAACCCAGTTAAAAACTACTCAGTCTGTGGGGCTTGCCACCCTTAGCTTCCTTTAGCAATATTAACTTTTTTTCGTATGTAGCAAGTGAAGATATGGGGATTTTTATTTCTTTTAAGGCTCATACATTGCAGGAAATCACCAGGATAGAGCTCAAAGGCCATGCTGGCTTAATCGTTGAATTCTGTAAAAAATTAAGGTTAAAAATGACAGACAATTCTCTAAGCAATTTGTAATGGAACACTTAAAACACACAATGTGCAGAGAACAGTGCGAGCACGCTGAGTGCGTTGTGCCTTGTAGACTGCGCAGTAAACAATAATCAAATAATGCAAAATAAAGGGAAGCCACCAACCAAGTTGTAGTAAACAAATAAAAATTGAGTAATAACTGTAATTTCCAATACCTTACCCACGTATGGTTGCCAAATAAGGAGAAAATGCATCAGAAAGCAAAGGCTTAGATCTCCGAGGAAGCCCAGGAGAGACATATTACTTCCATTTATAACAGAAAATCAACTGAAAACTTGTAATTGACAGAAAGGGAGTGAGTTTATGTCCCTTGAGGTGCCCCAGGATCAGCAACAGGCGAATGGTGTAAACATAATAAATCACGGAGTAAGTTGTTTAATGTGATTTTTTTTTTATTTTTTTTTAAAAAAATAAGACTGCAATTTGGTAAAGTAAAATAAATATAAAATGAGATATTGGCTGTGGGACACTAGTAAAGAAACCCCCAGCTCTTTTTTTTTTCCCTGTTTTTTTTTTTTTTTTTGAGTCGCTGAAAATACATGTTGGATGGGAAATTAGGTTTCCAGGAGTGCTTATTCATAGGCTGGTGAAGGATCCAATTAAACTGGAATACGTTTTGCATGGCTTTCATAATCGTAATGACGGATTTCAGTGAGTTTACTCTTGACTTAACGCAACATAATAGGAATAAAATCAAGCTGCTGCTTTTCCTGCTGTGTATCCAGATCTGTTCATCCCCTTTGAATGTTTTGAGTAATGTTTTTTCTTTTATTATTATTATTTTATTCTAAAAATAAAATTTTGAACCAAGGAAAACAAGTAGCTCAATAAATACCAGAACAAATAAAGTCTGGCTTCTCAAACTTTTGTGTCTTCTGGATGTCTGAGTTTGATATAGAGCTGAAACTGTGATTTTATTTTTTTTTCCTGTAGAGTTCCTGAATTGATACCTAATTTGGTCTACAGTCTGTCCCTCAGCCTTGTGATCACTCTTCATCTAGCTGCTCTGTAGAAACAGAATTATGCTTTATTTTCTGGTTTTTCCCAGTTAGTAAGTCCATACAACCTTTACTCTCAAGGAGGTCATTGCCCCCTTCAAAGTGCTCAGGTGTATTCTTTCTTTATTTCCTTTTAATAAATTATTTATTTTTGACTTGAAATGGCTGATCGATACTGAGTAGTGCCAGACCAGTGCACAGATGTCACCTCCCTGCTTCCTCAACCAGCCCTCTCCATTCAACCACAAACCATCGACACCTCGCATCTCTATTTTTCTTGTAGGGTGGGAGAATAGCTCTACAGAATATTTTTCATTGACTGCATGAATAGTCTTTGCCTTCTGTATGAGACTCTTGTGTTGCATCTCAAAAGCTTCGCCGAAGTCAAGCTGGATGATGGGGTTTTACTTCCCACCGCAATAACTGCCTTTTCGTTTCTTGGCAAATCCTTGTTGGCTGTTCTCATCATAAATTAATTACACCTCTCAAGTTTTGTAGGAAGGAACTTTTGATGGCAGCCATTGAGTCACCTGAGGTGACATGCTACAAGTCAAAAAGGGTTGGTGGCTGTTTTCAACAATAAACTATTTCCAAATATGACAAAAGTTTTAACTCTTGAGAAAAGTCCTGAGACTCAGTTGTTCGTACCCACTGCTCCTGCACAATTACGTTAATGGAAGGAGTTTAAATATTGATAGAAGAAAATTAAATGCAATTATGATAAGCCATTTTATTTGATGCCCTTTTTGCATTAGCCAGTCCATAAATATTTTAATAATTTAATTTATTGAATGTTTTTTCATCTTACCTTGTGTTAAATTGTCCTGTTGGCTTAGCGCTTTCTTGGCTGCATGTTTGAGCTCAACCGTGAGGGCTATGAAAGTGCCTACTCTCCATTTCATGACTGCATCCAAATTTATGTACTTTTAAATTAAACCTGGGCAAAAAGGGCTGATCTCTGTTTTGCAGGGGCAGTGCAAACGCTACAAGATATTTTAACACGAAGGCAGGTCGATCAAGCTGTAATCGTCTCTAATTAGCACTTGCAGAAGCTGTAATCTTTTTATAAACTTTCAGCTGAGCGGCACTTGGGTGAAAAATTATGTCTTGCCTGGAAAAAAAACACATTAAAAATTAATTTCCTTTGATTCTGTAGGAGATGAACGAGACAAGCACATGGCCTTGCACAGGAAGGGGCTTTTGCCAATTATAATTGGGCACACAGAGCCGAGTGGTGTTCAGAGAAAAACAAATTCTAAAGCAGTGCTTGCCAAATCTCTTAGTTTATCTTTTGAAGTGTCATTTTCCTTTCAAATGACCATAATGAATGGGCATGAGGGTTGCTTTGCCATAATACCTTACGGGGTTTTTTGTACTGGAGGGTTTTATGGATTTGTACATGAAAAAAAAAAGTAGTTTTGCTGTGTGGCGAGTCCCACAGGGAGTTCATGCTTCTTCTGACATTCCTTTCACTTGCATACTCCTGTGCTGTTTTTGTTTGCTGTTTCTCTAGCTGAGTTTTTAAGTAGCTCCTGAATGAATAATGTGTCTATTTTAGCAAAGTTTGGTCGTACGTTTGCTGTCTGTTCCTATTTCTGTGCATATTAAGTCTTTTAAAACAAAGTAGATAAAAAAAGTTATCCTTGTATACAACACTTTGAATTCATTTCACCTTTTTCTTCTGCTGGAGGAGATGTAGAGTTGATGAAAAACCGTTTGCTTTGCCTTTTGAGGGGCTTGGTAATTTATGTTACTTTTTAAAATTTATTTTTCTGTTGCTGGCTCTCTGGTCTGGTTTGTTACACAGCACAGTATTGTATCTAATGCAATATTGTGAAGCAGAGAAACAAAATCAGCTGATCTTTGAAGGAAAAAAGATGTGGAAAACCCCACCAAACACCTTCTTCTCTTTTATTGCCAACCAGAATTGACATTTGCTTGGATCTTCAATGAATACCCGTCATTTGTACAAGAGGACAGTCGGCGATTTGTGTCTCAGGAGACCGGTCACCTCTACATCGCCAAGGTGGAGCCGTCGGATGTGGGGAATTACACGTGCGTCGTCACCAGCTCCGTCACCAACAGCCAGGTCCTCGGGTCGCCAACGCCTCTCGTGCTGCGCACGGACGGTACAGCTTCCCCTCTACCCTGCAAGTTAACAAAAAAACACGTCTTGTCATCGGTGAATGTTCTTGTCTCTCGCGGCGGAACCTTCCACGCAGTCTTGGAATATCGAGAATTTCCAAGAAGGCAAACTGCTTTGTGCTGCAGGCTCCTCCTCTGCGGAGCGTGACAGCGATTCCACTGGCAGGTCCCTTCTCCTTAGAAATGGAGCGTGAGAGAAACGAACTTGAATTTAATGTGATGTAGTGCTAAGGAGAGAAAAAAAGGCTTTAACAATTTAAAATTACCTTTTTCCATTGTAGGTGTGATGGGAGAATATGAACCCAAAATAGAAGTTCAGTTTCCTGAGACACTTCCTGCAGCGAAAGGCTCGACTGTGAAGCTGGAATGCTTCGCACTGGGAAAGTGAGTTTTTTTGACTTGACTCATACCAGAAGTTGAAGCTCGTTAGGGTTCACCTGCCCAAGAGATGTGGAGTTCTGGCTGTCACTTTGGTGGTGGTTTCTAAACACCCCGTTTTGGTCATCATAATTATGGCCTTGGAATAAGAGGGCAAAGAGTCTTGGGGTAATTTTTGATTTTGTTTAGAATTCAATATATATGTTGGCAACGCAAGAGCTGACATTTCATTCTAAATTGTCTTGAATCAGGTGAGTGCAGTTTTGCATATATCCTTTGGCCTAGCTCTGCTTTCTCTGTGTAGAAGGAAACGTTGAAGTCTCTGAGAATTTTTTCTGAATTTTACTGTTAAATGGCCTTGATGCTTTCATATTGTTCTTCCTTTATGACTGAAATAAAGATTAGAACACATTCCTCTCCTCTTCTGAATGATATGTCACACACAATTGATATCTTTTCCCTTTCACAAATGATCTGAGAATGCATTTATGTTTCTGTAAACGTGTTTACTTGCCACTTTGCGGTTTATTTGCAGACAGCTTTGTCAGGTGTTCATAATTTTAAGTGCCAGATTGATAACTTAATCACATGCTATTGCTTTGGTTCCCCAGCTTAGTGAGTGAATGTTTTAAAATCGGAGCATGAGCGGCTGTCGTAGGATGGGAGTTTCAAAAAATTTGCCTTGATTGTCCTTCCGTGGAAGTCACTGGTAAAGCTCACCTGTCTTCAGGGAAGGCCGGTGTTGATTTACAAGAAATTGTACAGTTGTTGCACATTCACACAGATATTCATGGGAAGTTTGATATCACAAATTATGTCGTGCGAACGGTACATGCAAATTGGTTGCCACAGTGTCTGGCCATCTGCCACACACAGTACGAACGCCACTTTTAACACAAGCTTTTAGTCACTTCTGAGTTTTATCGTCTGTTGAAGTTTCTAATTTTGACAATCAAGTGCTTTTAACCAAAGCTGTTTAAAATCCCATTATTTTCTTTTTAGCCCTGTGCCTCAGATTAACTGGAGAAGAACTGATGGTCTGCCCTTTCCAAGTAAAATAAAGCTGAGGAAATCCAATGGCATGATTGAAATACCTAATTTCCAGCAGGAAGATGCTGGACTATATGAGTGTATCACTGAAAACTCAAGAGGAAAAAACATTGCAAGAGGACGTCTCACTTACTATGGTAGGAAACTTAACTTTCTCCTTCTCTCTCTACTTTCCACATGAAATAGAAACTACTCCAGAGTACTTCTGGATTTGTAGCTTCTGAAATAACATCAAGCATTTGTGCTTAAAAATCTGTGGCATCTTAACTGTTATTTGCAGAGAATGTAAACTTCCGCACCAGGTTTTTGCATAACACTTGGTGTAATTGTCCAGGCTACGATGGGTTGCGAAGGACCAGTGTACAAAGTGCTGGTGCTTATTTTACTGTGATGGAAAGAGGGTTTTTTAAAGTCTCCTTACTGGTCCGTTGGTGAAACCTTAGATTTTCACTCAATTGGATTTATTTGGGGGGATCGTTTAGGCCTCACATTTACAGGAAATACAGATTTTATGTTGCTCTAGGAAAGGATTACCGATGGATATTGTCGATCCTTTGCTTTCAAAATGGCCAATTTTATTTTAAATGAGTAAATAAATGAGAGAATATAATCCAGCATAGGAAATGAAATAATATGAAATTTAATAGCTGGAAACAGAGTCTCTTGTGCATTTAAGGCTATAGAGTGAAATGAATATCGGCAAAGCACATTGGTGGTGTTTTGAAGCTAGAGTGATTTTCAGCAAAGTGGTAATTGACAATTTTTGTTAAAGCAAGATCTCAGCAAATATAATTTTCCTTAGGTAAATGGCAATTTAAAAAATGTTTCAGGCTGTGCTTTAGAATGCAGAGTCTCCTCATGTAGGAGTATTTGAACAAAGATTTATTTATTTTTTTTAGGTTGTATAAAAAAGCACAGAGCATAGCTGCTGTGCAACTGAGCAGATATTTCTTCCATTTGATACTTCTCTATGGGACGCTGCAGAACTAGAACATGCAAGAGTTCTGTGGTGTAGGTTTTAGTCAATGAAGATTTTAATTTAAAGCACAACAGATTTTGTAAGGAGGAAAGAAAACAGACTTCTCCTCCCCTCCCCAGCTTCCAGATTCATAGTTACGCTGAATCAGTGCCCCGTCACTGGAAATGTTCGAGGTTAGGCTGGAGGGACGACTTTCAGCAACCTGAATTTTCCATATACAAGTTGTAATTATGACACTTTGAGAAATCCTATGAATAACGTAGAGCGAGAGAGCTACAGTGCTTCGTCTGCCACGGTTGTCTGTCATTCCAAACCCGGCACTATGCGTTTGATTTTATAAAGTGGCTTTTATTCGCTGCTTGAAAGTTTCAAACTAGTTGTGGTTTGTCTGTCCGTTTGACTCTCTGTCCCGACTTGAGTATTGGATCAGGGCGGTCGTGAGACATGTCAATGTACGCTACATATAAAACAGAGCAGATATGTTCATCAGTTCTTGTAATGTAATTCCAGCAATGGGCAATCTTGAGATATACAACCTGCTTCTCAAGTTTTTATTTGCTTATTAGAGGCCACAGAACTGAAACAAAGGCTGTCGCTAATCCATTAAACCGAGTTGCGCTTTTGTGACGAGTTGGTCAATGTGAACGTTTTCATTACAAATCCAGAACAGGATTTGAATCCTCAAGTAGAGTTTATATTCCAGTATAAATGTCTGCCCATGTTAGATTCAGCCCTACTATGGATGTTTAGACTGAAAAGAATGATGAGACCTGTAATGGCATTAATGGCACTCCAGCTGTTTCATTTGATTCGTTCTGCTTAATGAAACCCATTCTGCTACTTGCTTTGTTGTTGCTAAGAGAATACCAACAAGCCCATGTTCAGGATAGGATCGTTTTAACAATGTTTGGTAATTTGAAGGATTTTTATTCTGGTTGGCTTAATAATGTTCTATAACTAAAGATAATAGCTTCTCGTGGCTTGCCGCTGCGTCTGATATCAAAGCTCAGAAATCTGTCTCATAAAGAAGTCTAACCGTATGCCATTCAGTCTTCCAATAAAAGATTGATATTTAAGGAAGTTGTTCTAAAAGCAGATGAGGATTTGGGGGAAATTAATTCAATGTACTGAAGACAGGATAAAAAACATGCGTCTGCCAGAAAGTACCAATTCTGGCAAAGATGACTCAAGTCTGTGTGGTAACGTTAGTGGATGCTGACTGCTCTTAAAACATATTACTGGTAGAAATGTAGGCTGTGTCTGCTAATTCTATATAGAAAAATATTACAAATGGACAAATCCCTTTTTATTTCAGCAGTTAAAACATTTATTTTTCTCTCCATGAAAGAACAGAGTATGTTTCTGGCTTACCCATGAAAAAGTATAAGAATAGAATTGGGGTTAAACATTTTCGAAGTTCTCTTAGTAAAATAATGTGAAAAATAAATCCCTTCAGGGGAAAAAAAGTAGACAAAAAGTTGCAATTTGACTGGAAAATAGAAGTGGGTTTTTTTCTTTGCAGATTATAAAGATTCTTTATAAATGAAACATAAAGCTAGTCCTGAACAACAGCTTGAAACATTTCATTGCTCTGCTATGAAGTGAAACATTCATATTCTTCTGTTTTGTTTTATAAGCTGAAACTGGCAAATTTAAAATCTAAAACCCATGTTTTTCAGTGTATAAATTGTTTGATTAAAAAACCCCACATTTATTTTCTATCCTGTCCTGCTTCTTCTTCCCATAATGAATTACAATATTGAAACCACAAAGCATTTGCAAACAGGCTCAACTTTAATCATGTCCAAAGTTATTTTCTCAAGAATGTTTAAAAGTGTTCGGTTTAGAAAATCTGTGCACATACGTAACTAAATGAAAAATAAAATGAGTTGGGTTTGGGGGTTTGTTTGTGTATTTATTTCTTTAGTGTGGGGTTTAAATGTAACTCTCAAGCCATAGTTGAAGTTGATAATTAAAATAGATACTCTAAAACAGATACTCTGGGTTCTTTCATAACATTGCTAAGACTATTCATCTTTCTTTATTCTTATGAAGGATTTTATCAAGAAAAGCCCAACATCAAATGTTCAGTTTACTGTCATTTGTACAGTTCCAGCATTTATTTAATGCCAATTTTCTCCTCAGGAGCGTTCAGAATCTGCTAAAAATAGAACAACGTTATCTAACTTTGATTTAATATAAAACCTGAATATATAAATAATTTCCTTTCAGTTTATTAGTATGTTCATTGGTCATTGCTGTTAGCCTTCTCCATTAAAAAAAAAAAAGAAAGAAAGAATCCAAGGAGGCATTTCCTGGCATGGAAAAATGAGGAGAGGTGAAACAGTTGCATTCTTGCATTTTAAGATGCCATTAAACATGTACCACGGTAGAGATACATGAAGCAATTAATTTAAAGTACAATTGAAGGAAATACATTCTTAATTACCACATGCTGATTTAACAGAACTCATGCTTGACACTACTAAGGTAAAGTGTTTAACAGGGAGAGAAAAATTCTACTGCAATTTCCCGTTTGCTCTGCAGTGGTGGTCTGCGATAGCAAAGATGGACCCCCTGGCAGTACATAGATGCTACGTAATTTTTCAGTATATCAAAAATATTTGTATGTTTTGTTAAGTATTTTGGTAATCATGTGCCACCAAAACTATACTGAAAATATGTTATTGATGTGTCTGGAAGAACCTCACTGCTCAAAGCTTTGTCTGATGGCCTGGCTCTATCTCCTTCCTGGAGATGTCTTCAAAACATTAACTACAAAACTATAAACGACTAAATAATACCAAAGTGTTGCTGAGTGGGATCAGCCTAGAGTTTAATTGTCAGTGCTGTCTCATAATTTCATTACCTTGCTACAGAGACAAATTGTTTCATCTTCTTGACATGCTAAAACTTTCCTCGGCAAGGTAGCAGTTACCTGTTGCTCGAGAGCATTTTTATTTTTAAATGGAAGTCAAAGAATCTTCGGGGGCTTGTTAGACATTTCTCTAGGCCCCGTTGTTTTATCAGAGAAAAGTTATTCATGCTTAAAGTCACTTGGAGTTTTGAGATAAAGTTCAGCACTGCCATAGGCATCAGTATGAGTGTCATAGCCTGATTTTCAGGTATACATCCTAGAAAAATGAAGGTTACATTTTCTGATTTGGGTTGGTTGTTTTTGGTTTCTTTTTCCTTCTGAGTATGCTTTCTCTTGAACTGTGAAAAGATCCTTTCGACTCTAATTTATTGCCCAGTAAATTTTTAAGTTAAAATACGTGTATAAGCAGGATGGCATCTTACAAGTGAGCTCCAGCGAGGGACTGTTCTGGAGGAGCTTCCGAGCTTCTGCCTCCGAGCAGAGGGACGTCAGACCTCTCTGGGAGAGAGCTCTGCCCACACAGAAGTCATGGGCCTGCATGAAGGCCTTTCCTTCATACTGTTCCTGTGGTTTACAGAATTAAAAGGAGATTTTGATTGGAGTCTGCTACTCCATATAAAAACACATGTTGGACAGATGTTGTGCGTGGTACCCCACAAATTGTTTACAAATTAGATCTCAGAGCAGCTTCTGAAAAGTGTCAACTTCTTCAGCCGTTTCTTCCGAGAGCTTCATCACAGTCAATCGACTCTGATTGGTCTTCATTCACATCAACCCCCAGAATAGCCATCAGAAGGGGTTTCTTAAAAGTCTAAGAAAATGCTTCTTCCTTTCCTTACGGCCCACGGGGATGCCCCAGAGTGCACTGAAACAACAGCTGTTTCCTTCAGGAAGACCCACCTGGCCTAGTTACCCATAAAAAAAAGGGTAGCCACCCAAAAAAGGTGACCAAGTCTTCTCACTGGAATAAATTTTATGAAGTTACACGGTTGTACCACTTCTTGCCTTTGGGACCAGGATTATTGTGAGGAATATTGTAGGCTAAAGCAAAATACAGGCTGGTGCTTTTCCAAGTGACTGGCCATGAGGCTGACGACTGACCTTCCTCAGAAAAATCAGTTACCTACAAGTATTTCATCCTAAGGGAACTTTATATGAATCTTTCATGAAGATTGCACAAGTTCCTAAGAATTCTTAATACTATCATATTATACGGATGCCTGTCACAGTTTCAAACACTGCACTGCAAACTCCATGAAAACTAACTTCCAACCTCTCAACTTAAAGGACATTTTTAATGAGCTTTTTGGGTTTTTTCCAATGAAAATATGTTTCCTGCTTGTCTGTTCCTTGAGTAAGAAGAAGGGAGTGGTGTCTCCTCAGGAAGATCTAAGCTATGCATGAAGCCAATGAAGTAGCCACATGGGCGAAAGAGGCTTTGCTACCGAGTTGTTAATCTTCCATCAGGAGTATGGATGTGGCACTGGGGGTGGAACCAGATGTTCTAAGCAGGCAACATTTTCCTAACAACGACTAGACCTCAAGGAGAATAAAGTATGTTCAGAATCAGTTAGGTACAGCAGAGGTCAATAAAAAGGACAGTGTTGGGCTTTGCAAGTCAGGCTTGTGTTTTGAGAGGATGTGCAGATAGATCTACCGATTCCTGACCTGCTGTCTTTTTCTCAGCTGCTGCAGTGTGCACCATCTTTACTTTGGCCAGGATTTGGAATATTCCCAGCTGGAATTGCCCCCATTTAGCTGCCTTTTTTAAAGACTTTGAGATGTGGCAGATGGAAAAGGATACTTTTTTACTGAATTCCTTCATCAGTAATGTGAAGAGAAAAAGAGCTTTCCTCCAGAACATCACTAGTTTACATCAACGCTCTCAGGAATGAACAAGCACTATACATTTTAGACACTGGTTTAGGAACCTCGGTTCTGTTCATTTTGGTTGTGAGCAGTTGTCTCGTTCCCACGCGTTCCAAAAAGACCCAATTTATCTTATCTGTCCTGGAGACTTGGGAAACCCTCCTATGGAGACTGTCTGATATGGAGTCCTAAAATGAAGATTTATGGTGTAGACAAGGTTTTTCTTATCAGTGGGATTGAATCCAGGATCTTGAACTTGAAAAGAAACTATATTTAAACTATTTTCAAGTGGAGATAGGCAGGAGATGTGAAATATTGCACGTGTATAGATCCATCAATAATTCAAGCGCCATTGCTTGTTGCATGAATATTTCGGTGTGCAAAGTGCAGGCAGCACGCTGACACGGAGTCCTGAGCCTCCATCCCCTTGACACATATGGGACAAATACACCGGATGACAACGTGAGATAAAGCAGTGTCTCTTTCTTGAACTCCAGTGTTGTAATATGAACTTTCAAGATTTAACTGAAACTACTAAGATAACTACTCTTGTCCGACACAAAGATCAGGTTGTCCTGTCTTTTAGAGCTGACCTTGATAAAAGAGAGTGTAAAAAATGTATCATCCTCAGATCAGAGAAAGGCATTACTCCTCACAGGGCATGAGTTTCATTTGTCGTTAAATATTGGTTGGATTCCAAAACTTCCAAAGTTAATGAATACATTTTAGTAAGTTCTGTGATAAGTTATCATAAGTATATACACATAAATCAAAGACAGTATTAGTCTTTGTTATAAAAATATGGTACTGCCCATGATGACGTTGAGATCTTACCGCTGCATTGCGGAATATCTGATGGAGGAAAAAAATGGTGTGCTAGAAAAGAATGAATCTTTTTTTATTTTTTTTAAAAATGAAATTAATACCAGCCCTCATCCAAATGCTGCTCTGCTGGTCTTGTGCCTGTGGCAATGGAGCGGGTCCAGCTCTCCGCTGCGCCACAGACTTCCCTCTTGGCCACAGGGGAGGAATTCATTTCCCTGGTCTGAATTAATTTCTGGAGTAACCCCATTGTACTAGTGAGTTCAAGAGGAATTATTCTGACCTTGTGTGCTTCCAAAATGCATCTATTAAGTGATATTTTCCTGTATCAGCGGAGACTTTTTTTGTTGTTCTGATATGAAAGCGTTAGGAGATTTTCATAAATTACCAATTTAGGAAAAATTTAAGGTAATCAAATTGACTCTGGAAAATTCCTTCGCCCCGAGCTATTTACTTGGAACCATGTTCCATTCTACTTTTTATCTGTGTTCTCCATATGCAATGTCCAGAATTTATGTTTTCTTGGAGAAACAGCATACAGTTAGATTTTTAGACTTTTTAGTAAATTGAATAAATTCAAAGAAAATCCTCATGAATTAGCTATAGAACAGTGTTTTGCTGTTGTATGAAATAGCACTATAGAAATAAACTACTATTTTTTTTCATGCTGTGAATTTTATTTGCCAAGTGAGGCTTTTTTTTTTTTTTTAAACCCTATGAAAGCTATAGCAGATGTTTTAAACTATAGTTTTATTTGTATTTTAGGTAATTCTGAAGGAGGTGTGCTATTAATATATCAAAGATTTGGTTAAAAATTAGTGATTTTTATGGACTTTCTTAAGGCCGTATTCTGGTTTGCATAACCCAAATGCTGTGCGAAAATTTAATGCATTTAAAAACAGTCTCATGTATCCATTCATTCATTCAGTTAAGTACTAACTAGCATTAGGAAACACTTTAAATAGTATTTAGAACTAAGGCTGACATAGCATTACATTTATTTTTTTTTTTAGGACTTAAAAGGATTCTCTTCAGTATTAATTTGATGATTTAGCTACATCAATTACTTAATTCCAGTATCGCCACTGATTTATTTATCTTGCATTTACCTCTGTTTCAGTGTTGTGTTGTTTAATCCTGAGTGATTTTAATAGTGGTTTCTTTAGTTCAGCTTTAGTGATCTGTATTCTTAATTCTCTCTTGGCTAACTGCTTGTAATAAAAACATATAAAAGGAACAGTAATTTATTTTACTAGGTGACTTGAAGCAGAACCCAGAACACAGAAAATCAACAAGTTCTTCGCAAATTAACCCTTTGACTCTCAGTAACTTATTTGGATGTTTGTTGCTGATGTGTATTTTATCTGCAGCAAAACCTCACTGGATCCAGATGATAAAAGATACTGAAGTTGCTGTAGAAGACACCTTATACTGGGATTGCAGAGCAAGTGGAAAGCCCAAACCGTCCTACAGGTGGCTGAAGAATGGAGAGCAACTGTCAGTAGAGGTAACGTCCTGTTTTGGAACCATGATGCTATGTAAAATTAACAGTAATTCTTATGAGAGTTCACAAAAGTCCATGTAATTAGTCAAGAGTGTAATACTTGACACTGGCTTTCCTGTGTTTGTCAAGAGCATCCAGATGAAAACTTCAAAAGGTGCAATAACAGAAACACAAAACAAATTACGTTGTACAAAAATATCCCAGCTAAAAGCAGATTTAAAAGCAATGATAGAACCATAGAAATAAGTATGTAGTGAAAGACTGGAGAAGGAAGTTCTACTGAAGTTATACGTTAAGAACCGTAAATGAGAGATAGACAACCTAGATTTTTCTGTTATACTTGCCATTGGCATTTCATTAAAGGTATAAGAAAGCATATTCAAACTTTTTGACGAAAAAGGTCAAAAACCCTAAAAATTCATAGGATCACCATTACTTGTGCAAAGAATGAAATATAAACTGCAACGTAACATAGGTCTTTGCTTTAATACAATTGTTAAAGTAAATCAATGGAAAATCATGCAGTGGGTGACAGGGAAAAGAGCTTGTACTTGGAAGGCGAGATACTCCCAGATCCAAAACACAGAAAAATGTCTGATACCCATATTGATTTTAAATCTCACTGCTTCATTGAGAAGACTGCCCAGTTCAGGTTATCAGGAATATAAACTATGGGCACTAGCCCATCACAGGAAGGCATTTGGCCCTTGGTCAGTACGTTGTGCTCAACGTTGGTACTCACAGTTGAAGAAGAAATAGCGACTGCCCAAGCGAATTCAGTGGATGGCCATGAAAAATGATCTAAGCACTAGAAAACATTTCTTACCATTCAGAGTGCTGTAGTTATGTACTCCCTAAAAGGAATGGTAATGTTTTGTGGACAGGTTAAATGAGGGAGTGCAAAATCTCATCTCAGTGATTTAAGAGCATTGTTACCCTGTCATACAAATCACAGAGGTAATGTGCTTTTTTTTACCTCGGTAGGTACAAAAATATCTTCCCTCATTCAGCCTTCCAATTTTTCAACTCTTGAGTATTGGTGTCCAGCCTTTTGGCATGATGTCAGGGCATAAACGTGACTTACTCTGGAAATACGTAATGACTGTAAACAGTAGGACTAACTCTTTGAAAGCCTCTGCCGAGGAGACATCAGAAGGGGAGATCTTGGTGTACAGTGATCAGTTGTATTCAACTCCTTGCTTGCAATAATTCTTCTTCATGCTGGGCCTTCACCACAAAAAATGTACTGGGGACGTTCCGCTTAGCAACCCTTTTCCAGAAACAAACCTTTTGTAAGGAAGAGTAAGAAGAGCTGCTTGGGATGCTGGAGGGAGGATCAAGGCTTGGAGACTCAGGGATCCTCTTTGGGATTGTTTTGCTCTGTGTCTAAGGGCTTGAGCACCTTGAAATAAACTGAGAGGGACTGTCAAGGAAGGAGCAGAGCTGAGCTGTCCTGGCTGCCCGTAGACAGCCGGAGCCACCCGCAGCGGGGCTGACTGTAAGTACGTGCCCTTAGGAAAAGGCAGAGAGCGAGTACCATTGCACTAGGCCTGATAAGCACTGTCCACACAGCCCCCAAAAAAGAAAATCAGAAAATATTTTTGAGCTAATAGTTCCTTCTTTTGTCTATTGCCGTTTTTCTGGATTTTCCCCAAAAGAGAAGCTCCTTTGATTTTGTCTTTGTCACTGGTTCCTTTTCTCACCAATTCCTGTCTCAGATTAGTCAGTTCTTACCATAATTCATATAGCTTGCCAAGAATGAGCAAAGTGAGAAGATCCCTATACTTCAGCACCTTTTTTGACCCTAAGGCACTTAAATATGTGTCTTCCGTTTAATGACTGTTGGAATTTTCTCTGCTCATTAGCAAACTGCATGTGTGAAGTCTCTAAATAGTACGAAATGCCAGTGCCATCTGTATAGTTTTGATACTCGGGTCTGTTGTGAAAAGCCTGGTGCAATTTTGTCTGTATTTCTGGGGGAATACGAGGGTATTTGCAGTTGCAAAGCCTCTGTGAAACTGAGCAAGTTTGAAGAATTGATTTCATACACCATGTTGCCAGGTTTTAGTATTTAATCGCTGTTGCCATACCTTGATGCAGTCACATCGCTTATCTTAGAACTGTTCTCATGATTATGCTGTTACATTTACCCCGTTTATTGTGGTTTGCTGTCGTGTTTCCATTTCTTACTTATTTTAAATTTTTCACAGAAAATATGTCATCAATAAAGGTATTTTTCTTAATATTCAGGGAAGGATCCAAATTGAAAATGGTGCACTTACGATATCAAATCTAAATCTGACAGATTCTGGCAGATATCAGTGCATAGCTGAAAATAAACATGGTGTCATCTATTCAAGCGCAGAGCTTAGGGTTGTAGGTAAGATTTTCTTTTTTCCCTAAACCACAAACCTCCCTCTGCCTCTCCGCACTCCCTCCGCCTGCCTCCTATTCCGTCTTGTCATGATCTCTAATTTAACTCGCTTGGATGCTATCACTGAAGTAAACATTTTTGTTGACCTGGTGCCTTTTTCATCTGCCGTGCCTGGGAGTTGACTCATCAGCTCCCAGAGGATTTGCAGTCCAGGCAGTCATTGCTTGAAAACCCAGGCAGCTGGGTTGTTCAGCAGCAACAGGCTCCTCTTGGTTGCAGCTTCACTGAGGGGACAAGGGACAGTCACTCGGATGGCTGTGCTTGAGTGTAAAACAGGGAAAACCGTTTTCTTACGGGAAACGCTGAACTTGAGACCACTTATGCTCATGCAGTTTCTACCTCCAGTGCAGACTGATTTCAAAACTAAGCCAGTAAGAGCAGTGTGTTTTGGCAACATGAGTTATTTCCTTTCTGTTGTTAAGTTTGCAGTCAATCTTAACAAGGCTTCCACAGCGTTGGTCTCCTAAAACACTGAATTTCCTTCTGAAGTTCAGTGTTGGTATGGGCAGAAGCCATGTGCCTTTTCTTAACTGTTAGTTAATGCAGATTACACCCTCTCAGAATGAGCTGGGCCGGAATTTTGTGTCATCTTTCATATCTGATCTGACAATGCATTCTCAAACGAAACTAGAAGCCAACCAGTTCCTTGAGTTTTAATGAGACTCCTGGTGTTGCCTGCCCTCCCTGGACTTAGACAAGTCATAGACGCTCATGTTCAGCAAAGCATAAAGTTGGGCATTTGCATAATGTTCGTTGAGCTTCAGCTCAGATGAAGTCAGTGTGATCTGCTGTGCATGCTCTGCACAACTGAGACCTTTACTTACATACCAGTAAAAGGAGGAGAAACGCATAATTGTCCATTAACAGATCCGTTTGAACTACCTAATTCATGGGTTTAATTATGTTTGGAATTTGAGCATGTCAAATTTTTGAGTGTCATGTAAGTGCTAAGTAATAGGATCATTAATATAAATAAAAGTGCTTTACTTCACTCTTACTATCCCTTCTATTTTAGCTTCTGCTCCAGATTTTTCCAAGAATCCAATGAAGAAACTGATCCAGGTTCAAATAGGCAGCACAGTTGATTTTGAATGCAAACCCAAAGCTTCCCCTAAAGCCAAATGTTCCTGGAAGAAGGGAGGTGAGCAGCTACGTGAAAATGAAAGGTATCTAGTTACATTGGTTTATTTGTTTTAATCTTACAGAATGCCTGTTTATGTCTTTTTATGCAATAATGTCATCTGTAGATTCAGGTAGTTGCAAAGTCTCTCTGAAATATGCTTAGGTGAGGGCATTGTTTGATTGTATTTTGTTATTTTATCTGAACAGTGAGAGCACATGCATATTGCTTTCTTTAAGATCATGGGCCAAATGTAATTTTCAGGTTAATGAAGAGTTTGACCCAGTTTAGAAAGAACCAGGTACTGATAGAAAACTGGAAAGGCAAAGCCTATAAAACAGAATTAAAAGCCTTCAACAAAATACTCTGAAGATGCAGGCAAGAAAGCAGAGGAGGCACATTGCAGCCATGATGATAATGGGACTGGGGAGGGGAAGACAATAATGGGGAGGTCCAGAGTAGCAGATGTTGAAAACAAGAAAAGAAAATGAAAATAAACTTTCAGGTTCTTTTCAAGCAACCATGAACTCTGTCCACCCATGATAATGTATGTCACCATTGCTTTAGTGTTTATGTGACAGTGAATGTGTTTCGATATTAGTAATTCTCAGTGGAGAGTCTGTGATTCACCTATATCCTCAGCTATTGACTTCCAACAACACATAAACATTTTTTTTTCAGCAATAAACATTAAAGCATTATTGAATTAGTAGTAAACTAAAATTGCACAAGTCTGATGATTAAATTGTGCAGTCAGACTGTACAGAGATGATGTACCTCTTTGCTCTAGAGCAGCCAAGGGCTTTCTGTTTTACATTGCAGTGTTTGCATAGATTGAGAGTTTCAGAGCACAGGAAGAAAACTCCGTGGATGAAGGGTGTAACTGAGGTAGTAACGCATCTGATTTAGCGTGAAACCAGGCAGTTTGGTACTTGGGGCGTTCCAGCTGCAGCCCTTCTGCACTCGGTACAGGCTGTAAAACTCTGAGGAGCACAGTAACTAATTCTAGCCGATGTGGTGGTGGGTCCTAGGCTGGACTCGCTGATCTCCGAGATCTTTTCTAGCCTCAGTAATTCTGTGATTCTGTAACTACTTGGGAGTTTAGTGTGCCCTGAGGGTCAGCCTTTCTGCAGCGAGTTGCTGGAATATCTGAGTTAGACACAGCCTGTAGTCACAACAACAGCCACAGAAAGTCATAGGGATGGGGACAGGATGAGTGTGAGTGTTGCGCTTGCAGTGTTCTGGTCTCGCCCTGTACTTACCGGGATAATTCAGGGACAGTGGTATCGCTGGAGTGTGCAAAAGACCAGACATGGGGCTTAGGGAACAGAGTTTTGTTTTTGAAGGAGGATTGCTATGGGCGATGCGTTGTGATCTCATGAACCCAGCCCCTGCTCCTCTAGGTCTTTGCATGAGGTTTTACAAAGCTTAGCCTATCGTCAGGAAGCTGTTTCTGAACCAGGTGAAATTCCTCTAGTCCTATTCCTGTAAAAACACCACCTTGTGGTTTTGTTACAAAATTTCTAAACGCAGATAAATGAAAACTTTTAAAGGCTGCCAGTTGAGACTATTATCTGCTCTGTTGTGAGGCTCGAGTTCTCTCCCATACCCAAAAGGTTTGGATGCTTGCTGTCACCTTGATCTGTGTAGCTCTGGCTCTTTCTTCACAGGTACCACAGTCATTTTCACGCGTTCCGGTGTTAAGTGCTGTCAAATGTGGCAATTTGGCAGAAGATTAGGCACCTGCCATTCTAGAGCTCGACAGGGCACCGCAGACACGCAAGCTGGCCGCTTGGCTGCAAGCAAGCCAAACCTTCAAAATAACACTAGTTGTTTTTTCCTTCCTCATGAAACCTCCCATCATCTTGTGCACCCAATTTTCTCCGTTTAGAATTCCTAGTTGTTGTTCCCCTACTTTTTCTGTAAAAAGGCAAGCAGGGGAATTATATCCTTCCCATTCCCACCTGCTTTTTTTCTGCCTATCATCAGCCTTCAGCTGACCACTGTCGGCTCAATTCACCATAATCAAAGCTACCAGGGATGCCCGGACCTTGCAGGTCTCCACCTATGTCCAGAAGAGCATTTCAGCCATGACTTGGGTCTTGCTTTGTGAGCTTTCTGTCTGGATGGGCAGCAGATCTGGTCTTAATAGTTGTTTTGGATTACCCTTCAAAAGCAATACCTACCAGTTTCATTTGGGGTGATGGCACCAGGCTAAAGGAAGCAATGTTTAGTTCCTGAAAATGTATTTAGCATACATGATGCTGTCTGCTCAGATTTATGAAAATAAATTACCACTTTTAGTTCTGCAAAGTGCACTTATTTCCAAAATGTGGCCCAAAGTGTCTCCTGCTATATTTTTGACAGCACGCTGCAAATGGCTTACAGAGGAAACATAATAACAAGCCCATAATCCTGAATTAATCTAAATGAAGTACGCTCACCTTCAGAGAAAAGCAGAAATGCAATTCTTTGCAGAACGCACTGGAGTTCATTACTGTCTGCTCTGAATAATTGCAATTCATGAATTTCTTGCAGGACTACAATTCTTGCAGTTCAGGAGAGTATTTCCAATTAGCGGTCCATTTTTCAACCATTAACCCGCCTTTTTAATGCAAGAATCTGTTGGGGCAGGAGGGCGTGGTTTGTTTTTTTTAAATTTAATTGCAGAAAAAGGGAGGAATGAGTTCCCCAAAGGGCTCATGCTGGCCACAGAGGTCCAGCACGCTCTTCACCAAGGAGGGGCAGGCTGAGCTTAATTACGTTTGGAGCTCAGACCTACGGCAGGGTTCAGGGTCCCAGAGCGCTCCTTGGGAGAGACCCACAGAGATTGACTGACGCTGCCCTCCCTTACAATGGCCACTTGATTTTGGTAGGTCTGCTGGTGGGATAGTGGAGTTTATCAGCTTTGGTAGAGAAAGAGGGACAGCGTAATGTTTTGTTTTTTCATGTAAAGAGGCGCAAATGGTGGAGCGCATCCTCTTCCGAGGATGTGCCAGCACACTGGGGTAGGTGACTGTGCTAGTCTGGACTGTACCTAAACTGGGAAGTTTTTCTTGGAATGCTTAGAGGCCAAACACGACTTAGCTTGAGGGTGGAACTAGTCCTTAATGACAGCTGGAAAATGTCCCGTAAGATCTGGCCACACAAATCAAATCGATGTGTTTTAAGGAAAATTCCGTTTGAATAATAAAAATGAAGCACAAATACTCCATTACTTCAATGCATTTGTAGTATTTTGTCATATGAGAATTTATGCTTTGCTGGAGGTACTGACCACATTACTTTAGTAAAGCCTGAAAGATTTTCATTTTGATGGCGCTGTTGCTTGTATTCTTAATTTATTTTTAAATGCTGCTGCATTTCCAGTACGTAGAAGATTTGGATAATGACTCAGTAAATTTTAATTAAATGAACTGAAAATTATATGTCTTGTGGAGGGAAGAAAATATAATTCTAAATGAATTCACGAGCTCTGCACTGAGGAGTCACTGAACATTGAAGAACACTATCTTGCTTCTTGGTACTTTGGCAAAATAAGTGTTTAGGTTTTTTAGAGTATCTTGAGTAGAGAGAGATAGACGGTGAAGAGCAGTGGAAAATGGAGAGACGTGAAAGCATAGGAGTCACTGTAGAATGTGTAGAAGCAAAGACAAAAAATGGGCATTAAATTAATTAGGCATTGAAAGAAGATAGCAGGCCATAACCCCCAGTGCCTCAGAGCAGAGACTGTGGCTGCCTTCATGTACCTTCTTCGGTGTTAAAAGTTGACCTGAGACACCTCCATCTCTGGATGGATGTGCTTTTATTTTTCTTTTATCCTCCAAAAAAGACATTTAACCAAGGTTAAATGCACTTGATACTAGTTTAACTCATCAAAACCAGGAGACGTTCTGAAATAGGCTGAAACCTAGATAACCCCTTTAAAGCCTTCTTTAAATATTTTATGTATGTTTATGATTTTTTATTGATATCTAGTACTGACATCTAGTACTGTATGTTGGCTGCAGTGAGTTCTGTGTTCCTGGCTCAAATACCTAATATAAAGGATTTGGGGATCATGTGGAGCTGTGTTTTACCTGTAAACAAATCCACCATGATTCCTAGGTGTCTCTACATTCACCAAGACTAGAAAAAACCAAAAAGATGCTGCAAACTAGAAGACATACCAGTGCAATTCTCTTAAAACTAGTTTCAGCGTATCTGACTGTGGCAAAGTGATGTCAAGTTAAGGGGGAAAGAAAGGAGGAGAAATAATTCCTAATAAAATGTTGTATGATTCTTAGAAGTATCAGTTACTGGTTTTATCTTTGCTATGGTTTGAATTAAGTATTTTTATTTAATTTTGGTTTACAGTGTGAAATGCTGTGATGTGGAAAGTAAGGCATTTGCTTACCAGTACTTCAATAGGAGCTTTCTTTTTTTTTCTCAGTTCCCTGTTAATTAATCTGGTTTAATTTAGTTGGAATTTGATTGATATATAAAAAGGCAGTTTTGACCCACTTTTCCACTTTGTACCAAAGTGTTACGAAGTGGAGAGCAATATGTTTATGTTTATTATCATATCAATAAGGATCTAAAATAGTTGTCTTTCTTTTAATAATCTTACAAATAGCAAGGCAGTGATTACTCAGTTTGATTATGTCTGTTATTTTAGTAATAAAGCATTATCACAGGAAGATGACCAAATTTTCATTATTAGCAGGTTCTTTAATGACACCATTTCAGGTGGCAGCTTTGTAGCCTTGCGTCCTGAGGTGCATTCTGGCCCTTAGTCCTGTGTATATGGTTGTAGTGCACCAGCGTTTCAATTTAACAGGATTTTGGTCATTAAGGCAAAACTTGCAAACCTCTAGATAACACTGTCCCAGTTCTCTGAGCAAGTAGGTACGGGGACAGTGAATGCAGAACAGCTTGAATATTCTTATGCTACAGATACCGAAGCTGACGGATATCCTGTTGGCAAACTGGAGCATCACTTGCCCTCTGTCTCAGATACTTGTTTCAGTGTCTGAAAATATGAAAAATTGGGGCGGTGTGTAACAATAGCAAAACAATTTATCGGCATGAGAAGTGCACGCGCTCATTCCACGTGTGGATTCCTCCATGGAGGGTTATGGTTAAGGTAACTGGTGAGTTAAACCTGAGAGATTGGGCAAAAATCGGGGGAGACCATAATCCCACTGAAGTCCCTCAGCTGTCTGGAAGGTCTGTAATGCCAAGTATATGCTCCCAGTTTGGGTGGGACAGGAAGACTCTCGTAGTTTTACCAACACGGGCCTCTCAAGTCAGGAGCCCTGAAGTCCTGAAGCTGGTTAATTCCTCTCCCCATTCTGTTGACCTCAGTCAAAGAGCATGGGCATGAATTAAGACATGGGGTTGTCGTAGGTTTGTTGAGTTGGGGTTTTTTATGCCATCCTTGTAGAAGCGTAGAATCATGGAACAATTTCAGTTGGAAGAGACCTTCAAGATCGACAAGTCCATCCTTTTCCTGGCCCTATCAACACCACTAACCCATGTCCTGCAGCACAGCATGTACCCATCTCTGAAACCCCCCCAGGGACGGCAACGCAACCACCTCCCTGGGCAACCCGTTCCAATGCCTTACAAACCTGTCAGTAAAAAAATTCTCCCTAATACCCAACCTGAACATCCCCTGGCACAGCTTAAGGCCATTTCCACTTGTTGTATCACTCGCCACTAGGGAGAACAGACCAACAGACTGTTGGAGAAAAAGAAAAATTCTTCTCAGATATCTATTTCCCACAATTTTGCTCAGGAGTTAGCAAGAGCTGATGGTTTAGTCAATGATGTTTTGAGCTGATGGCCAAACAGGTCCTAAATCAGTCTCCAGTTGGGCAGAGGGATATGTGCCAAAGTGTTATTCCAACCATTATCTCTATTTTGCAGGGCTGAGAGTTTTTGCCGTTTGCCAGCGCATCAAGATCATGCAGGTTGTTGAAAATGGAGTTCACTTTGAAAATTGCTGGCCTTCGGCAGAACATGTTGGAAAAACACTTGTGGGCGCAGGGAACGCCAAAGGGCGTGTTATTTTTCTGTATTAGGGATCCAGATCGCTTGCTGGCAGCAGACCAGCCACAGTACATTTATCACAGTGTGTGAATATCTCATAATTTGAAGTGTCCCAAAAGCTTCAGTTCGTCTAATATTTCAGCAGTGGGGTAGAGCTATTTCGGGGTTCAGTGTTTTCATAGGCTGTGCTGCGTTTACTGTTTTGTAATTGAAAAGTAAAGTGTTTCTCTTTTTAATTTACCAGTAAAGATTTTGACAATATTATTTTTTTTATAGAATTGATTTGTTTGTTGTTTCTTCCTTTAATTCTGGAAAAAAACCCCTTGATTCTTAGTTATCTCTTGGTTTTAATAAGTCTATTTCTTAAATATTTTAGGCAACCTAGACTTGCATATAACTCAGAGCACTCTAAATGTGGGTCATTTTAATTGAACTACAGACATTTTTTGGTTTATACCCCAATCCTATTTTTTTTTCTTTGATCTCAGCCTTTGTCAACACTGTTGGGTTTTTGTTTTTGTATGTTTTTTACTGGAAACCATTTCAGACTAGATGATGCAATATATGTCTTTGCAAACTATACAGACAGCTAGAAAGTCCAACAACTCAGTAGCTTGCTTGTGACCATAACAGATACATTTTAACCCCTTTTATTGATGTCATTGTAATGACATTGCATCTTTAACACTTTGAAAATACCTATAAACCATGTTGTCAGATTTAATTAATTATAAATGTTCCATCTAAAAGTGCAGCCAAATATTACTCTGGAATTTTGCAAACCATGTGAATAAGCCTCAGGGCTGACACCGAGGAAGCCCACGCTCCTTCCAGATACACATCAAATGCCACCACATCGGCTTCGGAACCTCCGTACCCCTTGGAAGACTGGCTGAAAGTTACCTCAGATGTAAACCAATCAGCGGTCTTATCTATTTATAACTCTCTTCTTCCCCCCCATAAGATGTTTTTGTCTGACATTTTAACAAGGTGACTTGTTATCACTTATAATTTGCATCTGTTAATTTCATAATTGTATCATCACTGCCCTAAAGAAGTGTGGTTCAGCTGCAGCGATGAGCATTGCAGGACCTTTTTTTAGAAGATATAAAACACAATTCAGAATAATTAAGAAAAACAGTTGAAAGTGGTGCTTATTTCATTGTAAAGAGCTGTGTAATGTTGCTGCAGCTGTGGAAGGAATTCAGACTTGTGCTTTCAGACGTTTAAAATGCAGTCTCCGAGGGGCCTTGAGGGTCGGGTGGACTTGCTGAAAGGAGCAGCAGAACTACAGAGCCGTGATAGACTCCCACCGCTGTGGTCTGCAGTTAGTGAACATGATTTTTTGGAGGATCAGAGAAGCCAAGGGTGAAGGATGAGATCACTGGAGCCATTAAACTCCGGACCTGCATTCTGCTGCCCTTATTTACCAGTTTAATTATCCTCTGAACTAATGGTCACCAGCTTAATTATTCCCTGAAATAATGGGTTCAGACACATTGCTTAAAAAAAATAAAACAAACAAGAAAACCCCACAAAACCCCATCAGAACACTGTATTATTTATAATAAAAATCACTATAAATAACTAATGACAGCGCAGAGTACTGAAGCACATACCTCTTACGGGCCAACTTCTATTTCAGCAGCGCAGTTAAATCCCAGCGGGTGTTTTTGCCGTGCCTGCCTTCGGTCTGAAAGGTCTTTCCAGACTTGCCCTGCAGCTGGGGCAGCGGTTTCAAGGTTGCACGATGCTCCCTCAGCTCTTGTAGCACTCGTGGGGTTTCACATGGGGAATTGCTCACGCCGAGCTGGTGGGTACAGCAAGGAACCCCTGTTTTCAAGTGAGCGTCCTGCTTATCCCCTGCTTGGGACAAGATGATCCCGGTTCCAACCTAACACAGCAGACTCCGCCATCTACTTTTTGTGATACGTATTCAGCTTTAGAGAACTCAGTGTAAATTGGGGCAAATTTAAGATCTATTGATGGTAACTGACCTCAAGTTTGTTAAAAATAAGAAGCACGGCAGGGGCGTGTATTTAATTAATTTTGTACTGAAGAAAGAAACGGGTTAATAATGAAGTACATGTAAGTGAGAAGGCAAAATCCTCATGACTTCTGAAATGGGGAGATAGCAATGTTAAATTTCATGACATTTGCTACCTTCACAGCCGATACTTACTCTGACACGTGTGTAAGATTCCAGCTAATGCAGTTAGAGGCTCACCTGGAGCATTAAAAGTTTGTTGTTCTGTTGATTTTGTGTATCTAGATTTGTGTTTGGGACATTTCCAAAATACCTTCTAGCTCAGGTGCTTAGGGAACTGACAGCATAACCTCGCATTTAGGGCCTTTGAAATGGATTGATGGGATCTGAGGGAGAATCTCTGAAGCTCTTCAGACTTAGGCACATCAGGCAAATATTTACTTTTTTGTTAGTTATTCTGCACATTTTTCTATACAGTTATCGAGCTGCTTCCCGGTTATCTTAGGGAAGACTTGGTAGAAGGCATCTAAGAGTATGGGAGGACTAGAAGTAGTGAAAGGGGGAATCAATCTGGCCTTACCTTTACCTCCCTCCAGTGCTGTGGTCTAGGATGTCATCTCTGCTGCGGGGATGCTGGTGCTCTTCTGTCCATACCAGTACAGCGGGTCGTCTCTTCTGCACATCTTTCATAAGCATCTCTCTGGAGATGTTGACTTACTTCAATGCAGTCAGTGTTAGACTGAAAAGTGCAAAATGTGAGACTGTTTTTGAAAACATTCCGACGCATCATCATAACACAGTTATTTTGCAGTTACCACGCCAGACTGCATGAGGTGAATGACATAATACAGTCAAAAAGTATTCTAGTTTCAGTTGGCGCAGCTGGAAAAGATGGGAGTGAATGTAGGATTTCTGTCTCGCACACACAAACATACATGTGCATACAGACATACCTTAAGCGTTGGTTCTACTGGTGTCCAAAATGGCAAGTAATACATGGATGGGTTCAAATTTGTTGTATATTGTCAGTGTATGGCCACAAAATTTTCCAGCATCAGGCTGGTAGTTGATGCAGTTTGATATATCTAAGGTAACAATATGAGTATTAAATCATTTTTTCTACACACCGATGCTGCAACTTTCAAAATCTCCTTGTAATTTTTTTTTAGAATCACGTTATTAAAGGATGGAGGACTAAGAATAGCCAATGTGACCAAAGCGGACGCTGGAAGCTACACGTGCCTGGCAACAAACCAGTTTGGAACAGCCAGTGGCTCAACGAACTTAATAGTTACAGGTAGGTGAGCTGGAACGGAGGGTCCCCTGTGAGGTGGTGGAAAGTAAAGAGAGTGAGAAGTTGTGTATTTAACACTATATAAAGATAAAAGGCTATTTGTTGAGAGGAAAGAGACAGAAGGATTTCTCAGAGGTGACGGAGTTCTGAACACTTTGCTCCTGTCTCTCACTTATCTAAATATGAAATAGTGCAGTTATGCTTTTTAAGTTAGGTTTGGTGGTTTTAATTTGTTGAGAAAAAAACAATCAAAAACATATTTGAGGTAATCTTAGATTCTAGTCCAAAATCTGTTTAGCCCTAAAGAACTATATTGTGTTTGCTTATGGAACAATATATGGTAGAAACTCTGGCTGCAGGAGCGTTCAGGGACAAGTGAAATACAAAGTCTTTCAAAAGCAAATTGTATACATGATTGTGTTTAAAGGGTTCTTGCCCCTTCCTCTTAAGTCATCCGTTAGTAGCTGCTGTCTAAGATACTGAATTAAAAGGACCAGTAGTCTGTGAAGTTTATCTGGAGAATGTCTTCTCGTGCCCTTCTTTTTTTTAGAGACAGGAATACCTGAAAGATTCTCCAAACTCAGAATTATCTAATATCCTACTGCATTACACATGCTGTCTATCTCATAGATCCGTACAGAATTTTGTTCGGTGAATTAACAGCTTCATGTTTTCAGTCTGTGCTCTTAAATGATTCATGCCCCTTTATACAAATAATAGAGTTATATACAAAGGATTTCTAGAATTAAATTTTATTTTTACAGTCTTTACAATACTTGAAATATTTCTCCATTAGCATGATTCTGGAATAACAAGCAGCTGTTCTTAATAACACTATTTATGTTCTATATGATCTATGAACCCAAATATCCAATGGGTTCTACCCTGTGTGGATTCCCTCTAGTTTCCAGATTTTATTAGCTCCTTCTCTCACTCCCACCTCTTAATTTTTCCAGCGGCTGCCACTACAGCTTCCTGCTCCAAAACATGAGTGTTACTGCTGAGAACCATGCACGCTCTTGAATGGTAATTTCATTGCCATGGGCCACAGTGCATTTAGCTTTGTAAAGTATATTGGCTTGTACACAGCAGGTTAAAATTTACCTTTTCAGCATCGAGTAGCTCCCGCCGGTAAATGTGCAAGGACACAATGCTCCAACAAGAGGGGTCGGGCAGCAGCATTTGTAGTCCAGCTGCATAATTTGAAGTGACGGTCATTAATCAGATTGGAAGAACGTGGTAAGAGTGTGAGTAGCAAGCAAAGCTCGGTAACCCAGGAATCCAGTAATTGATATTTCTGCTCTCGACAGAGCCAACAAGGATTACTTTGGCACCTTCGAACATGGATGTCACTGTCGGAGAAAGCGTCGTCTTGCCTTGCCAGGTTCAGCACGATCCTATCCTGGACATCAGCTTCACCTGGTACTTCAATGGAACTCTCACCGATTTCAGGAAAGATGCTTCTCATTTTGAGAAGGTCGGAGGGGTAAGTTGCAAAAACACCTCTTCGTTTGCCTTACAGACGTGCGCATCCCATCTTTCCTCATTATTCCTGCACTTGCATCCTGGCATATCCCTCAAAGCTCTGAGGAGCCCTATATGTCATATATCTCCTGTGCAGAGATGCTGCTGGGACCAGGAGGCAGCCATGGTGACACTGATGGGTTTTAAAGCATTAAGACAGATGAAGGATGTATCAAGAGAATGAAATCAGTTATCGGCAAAAGGTCTTAGTACAGTACAAGCCGTGGCCAAGTGAAAACAGAACAGAGGGTTGAGCACCAGCACAAAACTGGCCGTTTGTTAAGCCTTCGTAAAGTCCCCTTGCGCATATTCTTGCCAGGTCTCGCGCTCTAGAGGAATAGCTGTGGGTTTGACACTGCTGCCTGCGAAACTGTGAAATTTCAACACCTAACCTTTTTTTCTTTTTGCCTGTAAAACCTCGGAAGATGTAGCATTTAATCAGTAGGCACCAAACACACAGATTGTTCTGCAGTTTGCAGTTGATTAAATATAAATGCATGTGGAGATGATGAGATTTCCTTGTAGGAGCCATGAGATATACATATATCACGTACATTTTCACAGAAATGTTTTGAGAGTTACAAACTGACCATCTGTCATGCTGTAACGGGAATGCTCCGATTTCATAGCCCGTTACCTTCCAGTATTGCTACATGGACTTTATTTATTTAGTAATATTTCCCCCCAGCTGTACTCTGGCTGGATATACAAATAGTAATACTAGAAAGGAAAGGTTAAAATGATACCAAAACCTGAATCTGACGGTTGCCTCAATTAAAGCTTCATAAGCTGATTGGAAAATGCAGTATTTTTTCTCACTAAAAATTCCAGCTTTTCCTTAAAACAAACACAGGCATGATTCCAAATCAAAGCCTTGAGGTATCAAAAAGTTGGGTTTTTTAGAAAAAAATTCTCAGTTAGTGCTGAAGGATGAGTATTGCCTAACTCAGAAGTCTGAATCTAGAACATTTTACTTGGAAATTTGGCGTAAGGGACAGAATTGGGAGATTTTATGGAATATAAACATTTAGGGTTGTTTTTCTTTTTAACCTCTTAGTTATGTAAAAAGGGACTGAAGCTCGTTAGTAGAAAACTTCACAGGTTACCAAGAGATCCACAAAAATACTTTAGGGGCTTTGTATCCCATTAAGGTCAGCGCAGTAATTTCATCTAGAGTTATATGCAACTCACGGTAAGTAAAAAAGTATAAATACATTCTAAGGCTGCCAATAGTCACAGCGTGTAGTTGTTAAATGAAAATATCTGTGCCAAAATAACTTCAGCCTTCTCGGTCATAAAGATGGCCAAAAGGAAAATAATTTTTCAGTGGGTAGATTCCTAAGTAAGCACGTTTTGGTGTCACACGTGCTTGAGGTCTCCGACATGTAGTAGTTAGCGGGAATGTTGTGGGACCACCACCTGGTCTTCCAGATGGTTAGAAAAATAGCGGATGCAACACTGTCTTACTGCTCTTTTTTTTTTAATTATTTTTGTTAGACAGATGATTTATAGAAAGAGCGTGGCAAACAGAGCAGACTCCCAAAATTTGGAACAGGTTGCCTCTAAACTATTTTGGGTATCACCTGGTGGGAGAGGTTATAGAGCCCAGCAATGGCTGAGGTCATTACGCAGTCAGGAGAGGCAAAAGCAATTTCAGCACCAATTCATCCTGGGTGGGCTACTCTTTATTTGTGTTCTGTGTAGGATGGAGAAAGAAAGGTGATCTTACTGTCACCTGGGCTTGTCCCCGCTGACAAAGATTCAGTGTGGCTGGGCAAGAACTTGGGTACCGCTGGTGGTTTGCAGCGTGGTGGGAGTTAAGGGGTGACTTCGATGTTGGAGCTTTTTGCTACTGCAGGTTTCTGTGTTTCCCCCAGTACTTCAGGATTCTTCCCCAAAATGTCCACAAATAATTTCAAAATCAAATGTTACGTCCAATGGGTTTTATTTCAAGTGAAATGATTGTATTTGATAGTCCCCCTTTGTTGAGAAGTTTTAAATTTAGTTTGCTAGAAATTTTAGCAAAACAAACTAGTGTGATTCTCTCGTGAATATGCGTTGCTGCTGTTGGTCATTCCCTGAATATCCACTTCCAGTCAACTAGAAGGAATTTTGAATCAACTTCTAATGTATTTTAGGCAACGAGTGCTGAATTGTCCTGCAAATGCTTATGCCTTTGCTTTCATAGGAGTCCAGGCATCGTGTTTACACACAGGTGGAAGGGAAACAGGCAGAATTGTCTTCAGCTTGTGTTGAAATAAGAAGTGAGGCATCGTGATGCTGAAATGATGAGTGTGAAGCAAAGGAAAAGAATCAGATGGTTGGAAAGGTTGTTAGTTTTTTGTTTCTAAGGCTAAAACAAACTCCAGGATCCTGTCTTCCCATTTCTCCCAAACTAACTTGCAGCCAAGAATCAGTCGTCTGTAGCTGAAAGTACCTGCCAAAAAATATAAAAACTTTTAAAAATTGAAATGTGACTGAGATTTTTGAGCTGGAAAATACAGTGTAAACTGGGTTAAAGCAGTAACTCAGCTGACACAGAGAAGAGATTTTTTTTTTTTTTTGAAGTGGCTGGCTACCAAAGGTCTACTATCAAGTTCTCTACTCAGTGATGTAGAAATCACATCATATATGAGGAACCCTAATGTGAGCCAAAGTTACATTTATCAATCAAGTTGCCCTTGATTCATGAGAGACCAATGGGAAAAAAAATGACCAAGGAATATTCAACAAAGAACTTAGACTTTTAAAATAGGTAACGTAGCCCAAAACGTACAACCCTTACATAAAAGTGTGCTCACAATTACCTGTAGAAATGACAAAATTCATCTTTCTTTGTCATTTACACATTTAAGATTCTTAAAATTCTGTGATAACAAATTCTTTTTAGAAGTCAAATTGGTTAATGGCCACTGAAATGACGTTTTTCATCCTTAGGGCTTTGAGACAAATGGTTGGTCACAGGGTACTAACTCCCTCATGGTTCTTAATAGCAGTCAGGAGGTACGTTCCCAGTGCGAGCTAACCATAGTGTAGCTTACTTCTCCCTGAAAAAGGGACACTGCCTCATGTTTTTTAGGAAAAAAACCTTGCAGACAATTACCAGGGAGCAGCTGATGGGTAATAACTTGCTGTCCTGCAGACTGCCTGCCAGCGCAATTTTTGAGCAGCTTTGTCTTCAACATTTTTGGTTGATTTCTTTTTCATTTACCAGTACAATCTTAATATTAAATTACAAGGTAGTACATTTATGTTAATAAGAACTTTACATTTCAACAGAGTGCGTCAGGAGATTTAATGATTAGAAACATCCAGCTGAAACATAGCGGAAAATACGTTTGTATGGTGAAGACAGAAGTGGATAGTGTAGCATCTGCAGCGGACCTTATCGTACGAGGTAAATTTCAGCTTCGGTTACCATGAGTCATATTTTCTGACTGTTTTATATTGTAGATTACAAAAACAACTGATGTTGTAGATTACAAAACCAATTCACAGCCTGAATTATGTGATGGATGACTGCGGCTTGAATTACGTCGTTCTGTCTTGCAGTTAGGGAGAACTTTAGCTCAGTTTTTGGGATGAAGCCTAATTTTTCCCAGGGAAATTAAGAGCTAGAGGACATAATACTGACTTCATCTCTTCTTCTCACTGAGAGTCTCTTCAAGCCGCTGATGAAGGGCCTTGGTGCTGGGAGCTGCTGCCTCTGCAAAATGAGCAGTTGGGGTTGGTGACTCCAGAATCCTTCCCGTGAAATAGGCAACTGTTCCCAGAGCCTAGGAGAGGCTTTGTCCTAGGGATGTGCTAGAGGTTAAAGAGTATAATGCACGCTTATCCCTTTTCAGTCAGAGCTGGAACGCTCACGGGTTAACCCAGAACTGTAGCTTGCTTTGCTGATGATACAGCTACATTTATTGCAAGAGAAAAGCTTTGATCTAGCAAAGCACATTATGCAATCAACACTTACTGGATATATTTTAAAATATGCCAGAGATTTTCTAATTGTCCATGTACTGTTAGTTCTTTTAATCCCCTTTGCTGGTACAGATGTGACCAAACAACAACAAGAAAAACCAACAGTGTTTTTGCCAGGGTGCCCAGAATCAGGATTTTCCAGAAGGCAGCAGAAAGCTTGCCTGACTGAATTGCTGCTCAGGGTGCTGATCAGATGTTGTGCTGAAAAAATGGCTACAGTGCCTCATACGGTAAAACAGCTGTAGATAACAAATTGGCAGACTACTGAGATGTATTAGTAGATTAAAAGAGGATATTGAGAACTGAAGAAAAAGATATTGGAAAGCGAGATCATGCTGAACCAAAGGTTTTTGGAAAAAAAGAAAAAAGAAAAGAAAAAAGCCCAAACACAAAGCCCTGTTGTCTGTACTGCAGGTCAGAGTATTTCAGATTTAGCTTATCAGAGTTAAGGTTAGTAAATGTAAAACGATAATTACAAGTGTTCTTATTCCAGGCTGAGTTGTTTTCTTCCTCCCACAGTGGTGATAAAATGGGAATCCATACTGCCTGTGTTATTGAGTTCCAGGGTACTGGCTTTACAAAACACTGCATTTTTCAATCTGATTCTAGGCTTACCTGGGCCCCCCGAACACGTGAAAGTGGATGAAATAACTGATACCACGGCTCAGATCTCTTGGCAAGAAGGCACAGATAATCACAGCCCAGTAACCACTTACACCGTACAAGCAAGGACACCCTTTTCAGTCGGCTGGCAGCGAGTTACAACAGGTAAAACACAATTCTTATTACAGGCTCTGTTTAAATGTTTTTTGACCAGGGACACCATGTTCTTAGTTTGTTTTTTTCTCTTTTTTGCCTCCTTTCTTTTCTTTTAATAGTTCCAGATGTGATCGATGGAAAAACATTCACAACCACAGTGGTGGATTTAAATCCTTGGGTTGAATATGAATTTCGTGTAGTTGCCAGTAACAAAATAGGAGGTGGAGAACCTAGTTTACCCTCAGAAAAAGTAAGAACTGAAGAGGCAGGTTAGTGGGTTCTTCTATTTGTTTTTAATTCAAGAATCTTGACTATTAACACACAAAAAAAAGGAGCGTTCATATCTTTTGCTCTTCGCAAACAAGCTTGGAATCACTGTTGAATATAGAAGCCTATAACTAGTTTGTTCACGATTTTTCCATTTAGCTGTGGGACAGTTTGTGTCGCGTTCCTGAACATCACAGAAGCCTAACATCTAAATACATTTTAAACTGTATTTAGTATGCCAAAGCCTGTCATTTCAGGCAGTGCTGCAGAGTCTGAAGGTATTAATCGATGGAAAGAGGTTAATTTTGACAGGATTTTTTCATTCCTAGCGTTTGATCAGTGTACACCTTCCATGTAACAAGCATGTGGCTCCGAAGAACTTATCAATTAAAACCCCAGGAGTTTACTTGGAATAAGTCCTTTGCCCAATACAGCTGCATAAGTTAAGCCTATTAAAATTAAAAAAAAATGAAGCTTGCCTCCAATTTTTAAAAGTTCACAAGCATGGAAGCAGGGGCTGGGGCTCTCCAGGGCTGCCCAACCTGCCTCAAAAGCGTTTACCTTGATTTGCAAAAGCAATAGGAACGTAACCGGGTTAGCTTTGGAGCGTGAGGTTAACGTTAAATGAATTTGTCATCTCTTGTATCTACTCTGTGCGGACAGCTCTCCGTTTCCTTTTCACAGCTCCCGAAATTCCCCCATCTGAAGTCAGTGGGGGCGGAGGCAGCAGGTCTGAACTGGTCATAACATGGGATGTAAGTTTTCTGGCAAGCAGTTTTCTTCAGAGAGTGGTTGTTTTCATTCAAACTCCTCTTAAAAGATGCTTTTTCCCTGGCTGCAGCAGCTTCTCACCGAGGATGTGTATGTGCTCGGTAACAGTCTGTAATGTGAGCTATGCACGGCTGCCTCCCCTTTTTTGGCTTTCCCAGGTC
>NW_009703940.1:44556-60418 GCF_000703405.1 Apaloderma vittatum | reverse complement strand
CATGTCCCTGTTCTGCTTGGTGGCAATCAGCAGGAAATCTAGTTAGTCTGTCTGAGATTGCTTCTGTTCTCAAACAAATGTTAACTCTAAAATGGGGGCAGGAGGGTGGGCAAGAGAGAAAGTGGATTGCTCAAAAGCCGAGCCAAAGCCTCGCTTTTTTGTGCAAATTTGCAGTTTTTGCGTTCCTACCATTAACTCTGGATGCGTGTGTAGCCAATACAAGCAAGCAGATACTAATTTGCATTATGTATCCCCCTTTTAATGAGTTAAAAAATGGTAACATTCTGTTACTTAAATGGAGTACTCGGTGTGGTTATCTAACCATAATCACATCAGAGGAAGCTATAAGCCACCCTACAGAGGTAGTACTGGGTTCTATAATAGTTGACTTAAGCAAGTAATCATTTTTTATGAACTATGGATTGTGAAATTGGGAAAAAAAAATATTTAGAGTGTCTTAAAACAGTATACATAGTGGAAAATAAGGAAAATACCTGAACAGTGTTCTCTTCTGGAAGCACAAACCTTAAAACAGGTTTGAAGCAACGCGTTTTGCTCTGCCGTACCAGAGTGAATTTGCTGAGGGAATGATCTCAAATGCAGCACCAGAACCTGGTTCCAGTCATGTACGTTAGTCTGTCGGTACTTTCTTCCTGCAAAGCGTGTCCCATGCTATATGTAGCACCACAGACTTCTGTCGTCTGTTGCTTTCCTCACAGCCTATCCCTGAAGAATTGCAAAATGGAGAAGGATTTGGCTATGTCGTTGCTTTCCGCCCCTTTGGCACCACAACGTGGATACAGACTGTGGTCACCTCTCCTGACACCCCGAGATACGTCTTTAGGAATGAAAGCATCTTGCCTTTTTCACCATATGAAGTCAAAGTCGGCGTCTACAACAACAAAGGAGAAGGGCCCTTCAGTTCCGTAACCACAGTTTTTTCGGCTGAAGAAGGTAGGGGATTGAGCTCTCTCCAGGTCCAGATTGCGTCGGCTCCAGAGATTTAACATGAGGTGTTTCATCACAGAATATAGCGACAGTCACTGAGATCAGCTGCATGTTGACCTGTTTATTTCCACAGTCCCCAGTGCTGCTGATCATCTCTCATTTATTGATTTCCGAATACAGAGCCCAGCATGGCGCCCTCCGGGGTGTCCGCGACGAGTCTGTCGTCCTCAGTCATCGAGGTCTCCTGGACGGCCATTCCCTGGAAGATGAGCAGTGGGAGGTTACTGGGCTATGAGGTGAGCTCATTTAAAATCCACTCCCTTTTGTAAACGGGGCCATGAGCCAGAGGGGTGCTGCAGGCTGCAGGCTGCAGCACAAATTTACAGAAGTTGACCATGTCTTGCTTTCTTCCTGCCCCACCTACACCCAGAAGAAGGATATTTTCTTCTAAGTATCTTTGCAAACAAAGAACACAATGAAATTGTGTTTTGCTTCCTGTGCTGATAGCCATGTTATCTGCCTAACACTATTTTCAAACTGACATTTTTTTCAGAATTACATTTACTTCCAATGAAACTATTTTGTAAGGTACTGTTTTCTGAGTTTAACTTGTTTAGTTTTCAGATGAAGTAATGTGTTTCCTCTTGTCATTTTTTTAATTCAAGCAAGATCTAATATTTCAGTTTCCTTTTTCCTACAGTCGCACTAAGAAGAGCAGCAAGCATGAAAAGCAGATGGATAAGAATTTATTTTTTTTTTTTACATAGCAAACATAGTTTTGAAACTTCAAGTTATTTCTACCTTTTTTAGCTAAGAAAAAACAGGCACTTAAGGGAATCAAATGCAATGCTGTGGATGAACAGTCCATTCCATGCAGGATTTTAAATGGTTTTGTTTTATATCTACTAGGTCAGGTACTGGAATAATGGTGGAAAGGAAGAATCTTCAAACAGAGTAAAAGCTGCAGGGAATGAGACATCAATAAGAATAACAGGTTTGAAGAGCAACTTGGCATACTACACAGCTGTCCGTGCTTTTAACAGCGCCGGAGCAGGTCCCTTCAGCGCCACAGTAAATGCTACCACAAAAAAGACACGTAAGTATCTTGAATTTAAAGTGAGGAGAGGCACAAAGGCGGGCTAGCACTTGCAGGGCAATGAGAAAGAGGCACGTTGCTGGGAATCTCAACATATGTCTAAGTGACCTGGATTTTCATACAGACTAGAGGAGTCACACAATTAAATTGAGCATAGATATTCCATTTTATGCCCTCCCTGCTACTTTAGCAAGATAAGTAAAACTTAACTATGCCAGTGGAGGTGAAGTAACATATATAATTTCTGCGTAGAGCCTTTATTATTCCTCTAGTGACTGGAAGAATTTTAAAAGAAAAATGTATGTTATTCGGGAGGAAAAAAACACAGACTTGTTGAATTTTTCAAGGTTTTATAACATATTTATAAGTTCTCTAGGGCATAGCTTTGGAAATGCAGTGATCCTCAGAGAATTCATACAAAACAATCCTTCATGTCCCTTGTTTCCCCTGCACAAGAGGCCACTTTACTATTAAAAAGGAGAAATTAAGGTGGAGAACTGATTGACAAAGGCTGCGCTAATTTTTCTGCTAGTGGAAATGTTTTTAGTATGCTCTTGCATTGCGATACAAATCAGAATCGGGGTCATCAATCTTGAAGTATTTCTGTCAGACTCACGAGAATGTACAGTTAAATCTGTCTAAAAGGTCAGGTTCCCTGAAAGAGTCGTTAACATCCTTCTACCAAAAGCAGTCACATCATCAATACGATGAAATAAGATAGTTTACCAGAAACTATTGTATCCAAAAAACACGTGTCACACTGCCACTGAGGACTAAACCAACTCAGATTAATTTAGATTTGCTGCAGTTTAAATACAAGCATAGTTACCATGAATTGGCTGATCTGAAGTAACTCACTGCTGGCAGCCCGTACCTGACATGTGATGAATAATTTCCTTTAATTAATCATCTTTGTGGCTGCTCACTAGAGGTTGTGCCAGCCTGGTCAGTTCAGGCCTTTTTTTACTTTTTTAGTGACCACCTGCCTCTGGGGCATGTGAAGGAGAACTGGACAAGCAGCAGATCTCGCTGATGGGAACGGGATCTGCATCAGGCCCTTGGTCGAGATCGCTGCTATTTTTGGAAAAATTATTAAAAAGAAAAATCAGTTGCATTATATCCCCGTGTCTTGCTGAGGAATAAAGAGAGCAGAAACACAGCCGTACGGTGTAATGTTAATCTGAAGGATTTTTGCTACTAGTTAACTAAGACAAACAACTCTCTCTACTGCTGCAGCAGAAACTGATTTTTCATTTAAATGTGTGACTTTTGATCAATCCCAATTTCTACCCTAATTTGAATATTTGCGATTGATGTGTTTTTTCACTGTGAAGGATCTCTGTGCAGATTACATTTACTTTCACCCACATAATCTATGGGACCCTTCTTAGTCACTTTTAGCCACATCAAGAAACGCAAATACTCAAGTTCCCTTGGCAGTGTATTTCAAGATTTAAAATTCAGGGTTTGCCTTTGACCATTAAGGTACCTTTGCTTCTATATCTGAAATAAGTATTCATGTTCATAGCCGAAAACAACAGGGTTCATATATATAAGATATTGCTATATAAAATGACAAGTAACTGGGGAAGTCTTCCCTAAACTTGTAAGGCGAGATGCTACAATATTTCATAGTTGGAAGGTCTTGAAATACAACCAAATGTTTGGTCCATCGCTTCTAATTTGGAGAATTACTGGGGTATCTGCCCAACTCTAAGCACCTGAGGAGTCTCAGAGAAATCCATGAAGCTATTTGCATGCTTAGCGCTGGACACGTACTTCTGTGATGTGCTGCTTCAGGATCTGACCTATTACAAATTAAGTTCTGCAGTTATGAACACTGAAGATTACAGAAGATATCTGGTGTCTGAAACGAATCAGAGCCTTCTGATTCACTTCCCTAAGTCAAGTGACAGAGGCTCACAGTTTTTATATATAATTACGCTTCATTTTTTCAGATGTTGTATTAAGGTTTTGTTGTAGATTTAGAAGAATGACTCACTTCTTTTGAAATTCAGCTTTAATATCTCAGTGTGAAAACTGTTCATATATACTGTAATACTTAATTCTCAGGAGTAAAACAATCTCCTACTTTTACAAAAAGCTGCTATTAGTGCATCAGGTTAAATCCTATTTAGTGTATAGACCAAGGCAAATACTGCAAAAAAAACCAACTCCACACCAACCACCTGTGAGTGGTTGTTTGACTTCAGAATAATTCTTTTAAGTCTTCCTCTTACATTTCTGTGTCTGCTTTGTGTTAAGAAGTACAAGCAGGTGGGTTTTGATCTGACTGCTCATGGAAAGAAGGTAGGGAGCTACCTGTGTGAAACAGTTTAAAAATAAAAGAGTTTAAAACCACTGTCAGTGTTTAATACCAGAACCTTTGGCATCATAGGATGGTCCACCCAAGCAGCAGTTGCCTCCACTAGGTGACAGCAACAGTAAATTATTTTCCTTAACACAATTAGAAAAGATTTTAATCATCGATTGTGCCACCGCATGGCCCATTTTCTAGGAAGCCAACTTGAGGCATCTTAAGAGGTTTGTACTTACCTTCACCTCCCCTTAGAAAGCTTGGCAGTTTCGAGATGTCTTAAAGCGTCCAGCTAAAAGCATGCTACACCTCTTGAAAATAATAGTCTCAGCTTGTTAATGAACAAAAAAACCCCAATAGATTTACTTGGCCAAAGCCCACTATTGTTCCAACTGCAGATACAGAAAGGGGAGAGACTGCGTTTCCAAATCACGCCTTGAGGTAAGAGCAACAAAACCCAAAACACTGCCAAATATTTTTACATTGCAGACATATTAAAGTAAATCAGCATAGTGTGTAGACTTGAATATTCAGTAAACCTGAATTTGTCTTCTAAATAATCTGTTGCAAAGTATTTGGTTATTCTTAGCACTATATTAAAACTCAAAATTGTCCGTTAACCTCACTGGTTTCATCAACTTTTCTTCTAATTACCCGTGTCCTAAGATACATGCTTTCGTCTGGCTGTATTTAATGAAGGACCATCAGCAGATGATGCAAATTCAGAAATACCATTTATGTACCATTCTATTTTTCCTTCAGTTTTTCCAATTTAGTTTCTGAACCATAAAGTGCACAAACGGCGAGGCTGCATTTGAGTTGCTTTTGCATCTGACATGTAATGATAGTCAATTACCTGATTATTTCCTGCTGTAGAATAAATCACTAATACCAATTAAATTAAAGTTATGCTTTCATTATGTATTTGAAGCACCTAGTCAACCGCCAGGAAACGTGGTGTGGAATGTCACCGACTCCAGAGTAATCCTCAGCTGGGAGGAAGTAAGAGCTATGGAGAATGAGTCCGAAGTGACTGGGTATAAGGTAGGTGAAAACAGACCAGAAAAATATCTGAAAGCAGTGCACAGTTTGCTTTTTCTTCTCTATTTGCAAGGCAGAGGATGCACAATATCACATCTAAACCCTTTCAGTAGTGTCTTCTTTTTATAGATTTTTAAATCACATTCTAACAATATCTCATAAACCATGGGGCTTTTACCACTAACAGCACACTAAATACCTTCTCCTCCTCATGCAAACAAAGCCAGGAGCTGCAGCCACCTCCTGAGATCCCACTTTCCAGATGTGTAGCACTTGGATGTTGTAGCACGTGTGACATTTACCACATGTATAGCACTTATCCCAACGCGTAACATATAATCCAAGATTTACCTGATGGGAATAGTTTCTGTTGCTGGCCAGGGATACTAGGAACACATACATAAAACTGATAAATATTTTTCTTCTTACTGCTCTGGGACATGTTCATTGTCTTGATAGCAATTATGTTGCTACATCTACTTTAAATCTGATCAGCACGCAAATGCACAGGTATCGAAACGTGTTTGAGGGAATAGCTGGGGATGTTCTTGATGGGCTGGATCCCACATGACATATTCCTGCATAAAAGATTTATGCTGAAGATCTGACTACACAATGTTTTGAGTTGTACTGGCAAGAAATAACATGTTTACAGCTTAGATAAGCCACCTAGTTTCATAGATGGTAGCTGACCTAAAAAATGTACTGTGTAGATTTTCAAACTCCAACGTCTGTCTTCCACCACAATTTCAGGTTCGCCTGTGGATAACAAACATTGCGACATACAAAAGGATAAGTTCAATTTTGATAAAGCTGGTTAGTTTTACTGAAATAAAGCACTTTGGAGGGTCATTTTTATCCTAGAAAGCACGGGCAGTACGGCTAACGGGCGCTGGTTTGCCAGGAAGAGAAGAGCCAACACATGAGATGGAGAACGCCAGCGCAGTCGCTGTGCCGTGAGCGGTGCCGTTCCTCAGGAGCAATCCAGAGCCAGGCACAGGATTAGGGACCCTGGCTCCAAAGTGGCAGCAGCACCTGTGGAATGCCAGTGGCTTTACTTTTTCTTTCCCCCCCCCGCATTTCAACATTATTGCTGTTACTGTGGGGCAGTTGGGATTGCTGGGTTTTGCAGTGGGCAATGCCCGAGCGTACCTGCTTGTCCGATTGGTGAAACTCCGCCAGGTGACGCCAGTGGATGCCCGTTTGTAAAACTCTGCCGCCTGCAGTAGGGCTCCTCCGGGCTTATCAAACCTTCAGGAAAGAAGAGAGGCTGATGTTGCCCTTAAATCCCTCCTCTTGCCCATCCTCCCATCCTGCACAGCGGGCTGAGGCGATCAGGTCCCGTTCTTTAAAACACAGGACACCAAGTGCAGTTCAGTTTCGTGACAGAATAATCACTCGGCACTTGCAGGACATCTCCCAACAGACTCTGTAATTTTGATTAGTTCTCACCTTTCCAAGCTACATATTGGCACACGCTGATCTAGCTAATGACAGTTTCCAAACGATGGAATAATTTATAGAATAATATATTATTAAGGTACTTAACAATACATTATTCATTTGTTGTCATTGAACATTGTCCCATTTTAGAATAAAACTGGATTAAAAGAGCTTGATCAATGTTACCTTCTTTCTTTAAATGCAATTTTACCCCATAATATTAACCAAAAGTCAGATCTTTTCTCGCATCCCGTCTTTTCAAAGACCAAAACCTTTTTTTTTTTTTTTGAAGAAACACAAATAATAATTGCAAGGCAGGTCCTAGCGTGAGAAACAACGTGCTAGAGCTCTTTGCTTGGCATTGCAGGTTTTGTACAGGACCATCAGTCAGAGCAACATGAACGTGCTGAACACGGACAAGACGACCGTGGAGCTCGTGCTCCAGTTTAACGAAGATTACATCATCGAAGTCAAAGCAACAACCGATGGCGGAGATGGCGCCAGCAGCGATCAGATCCTGATTCCCAGACTAGCCAGTAGGTCGAAGCAGAATCTGTTCAATAATTTTTACCTTTCCAGCTCAGTTCTTTTGTGTGTAGGGTCCCCCACCAGCCTCCGTTACGCTGGAGGCCCTTGCGTGGAGAGACACGTCTCTGCCTCGCGGTAGTGAGTCGTAACTAAATTTGCCGTTGACACAGAGCGGTTGTCACAGCTTGTCTTTGCAGGAATGAGTCCTTATTGATGGGGAGAAGAAAAGAATTAATACTTGTATGTTGTATGGTAACAAGGTAACAAAGAAAAAGCAATTAACAGCCTTCATGCCTTTGTGCATGACAAACTTCATTCTGCTGACTAGTAAATTACCACAGTAATTAGTATCAAAAATGTTCTTTTTTTTTTTTGACTTTCCTCCTGACAGTAAAGAGCATTTGTACAGTTTCAGCATTTTGCAAGGCATTTCTAGAGTTTTAAAATATTTACTGTGTTTTTGTAAATTTTCATTGCTTATCAGAACTAAAAATGTACAATAAGTTTTGCTTAGCACCTGGGAAGGGTAGTAATTTGGCACAGCCAGATACTCATGCTTTCATTTAATCCCGACCTTTTTCATTTGTCACAGGTATGGATGCAAGAGGTTCTGGTCCGTCACTCTTGAACATCTTCAGTGTATCCAGCTTCTTACCAACAATATTTTCCTTGACTCTTAATTCAGTGTTGTGATGATACATTTTTGTTTGCTGGGGAAAAAACAAAAAGAATCGGTTACTACAGAGAAGTGCTTTTTTTAAAAAAAAATACTGCAGTGGTTAATGCATGTTTTTCTTCTATCCTGATGTGTTTATAAATTCTTTATATTTCACTGTAGGTTGAAGTAAAATATTATGTAAAGTTTAGCAAATCCTTTAAAAAGGAATCTAAAATGCCTTAATACTTGAACCAAAGGAGTTTACATAGTACCTGCTTCAGATACAATGGAAGAGAGGGAGAGCAATAGCACTGTGGTCAGAGTGACGAGGAGGAGCTTAGCTCAGTGAGAAACTCCGGTTTCGTGGTGGCACTGAACTGTCTGGAGTACGTTCCACATTCCTACAGTAACCTCATTCTGCATAGGAAAAATTAAATCAGAGACGTGGCATCTCAGCCGGATGAGAACACGTCGACCGAGTGGCTGCCCTTGTAAGACAGTGTCATCATCCAGTAGGGTTGGATCAGTTTTACTGCCCTTTATATAAGTTGTTCTAAATCTAAGCAAGAAGTCAAAGCTGGGAGGTAGAGGTGAGTCCCAGTTTTGCCCCATCCAAGCTGGGGTGGCCAAGAGGCCACTTCTTCCACTTAAGAAATTATTTCACAGCCATGTTTCAAAGCAGGCTCTCTGTTTTATTGCAGTCACACTTATGGAACGCACCTTTTGGAACATCCAACCTTCTCCACCAACAGATTTTGAAGTTAATTTCCTTATATCCCCACCTGATATTTCTTAACCAGGTTCCGTGTTCATAACCAATTTCTCCTGCCTTCTGGATCATTTTATTGCCCTTCTCTGAACTCCTGTCAGTGTGTTTCACAAACAAAAGTGCCCAGTTGTAAGCGTTTAGTTGCACCATGGCCTTATGAAAAGGGACTACCACCACCTCACTACCTTGTGATGTGGTGCTTCCAAATATGCAGCCCCAGAATATCCTGCTCTTTCATCCAAAGCATCACACTCATCCTTAATTCAATTTGCATTCATAATGCTCCTTCCTGCTGCTCTTTAGCCAATTCAAAACTATTTCACCTGGTCTGGCACTCAATTGTACCCCATTACCGTCACAATTCTGGTAAGTTGATGGCAATATTATAGTTACAAGAAAAAAATTACACAAAAGACAACACTTCAGGCTTGCTGTTACAGAGAAATCTTTGCATTGTTTCATAGCAATATATTAAAGATACATTAAACCTGGTACATTTGACAGCTATAGTTGTGAATTTAGTCAAGTCAGCCTTTTAGCCACCTTTTAGAGAGCTGCCTGCATACACAGTAGAGCCAGTGTTCATGTGACAAAGCATACCCTTGACAGGCTTTTTTTAAAAAAAAAACCACCACAACTCACAGTATTATTACAACACACAGAAACAGAAAGGGAGAGAACCAGGATTAATGAAATTATGGTAGCACTATAGGAAAAAAAACCTTGACATGTATTCAAACAGCAGATTACCTTGTGAGGGTCACATCCAGCTGACAATATGTGCTAACTGTTGAAGTAAGCAAGATCTGTATATACTGTACATACCTAGTTATAAATGGCTAGTTGCTTTTGAACGTGGCTAACCAGTGATGTTTTCAGACACTTGCAAATGGGGGGTGGGTGGGAGATGGAAAAACAGGGGTTACTAGTAAGTGTATAGTTATGTTTCATGCAACAAAGGGTGACTCTTTCTATTCTTGTTTCACAGAATTCTAGTCCATGTTCCTGTACTGCCATTTCCATGTGACTACATTGTATTATTTAATTTCTAGTTATATATCTCCATGAGATATGTACCGAGTACCTTGTTTCATATTGAAAAGTTTGAAATTTACCCTTAAATTTCCAGTTGTGTGTGTATCCTAAGGTTATCTGTATGCATTCTTTTCTATTACTCTAATAAAATATTTATTACATTGAGGCATACTAGAATATTTCAAAGCATTATTGCTTGTTTGTATTAGATATTTGCACACATGGGGATTTACTGCGTCTAAAAAGTATATTTACTGCTTCTTCGTGGTATTTCTGCTAACCAGCACTTCTTGGCAGGGTAGGAGTGGTTTGCCTTGCCATAGCTTTGCTGCCAAAAGACTAAAATCCCAACCCATATCCCCAGCACACTTGTACAGGAGAGCAGGGCAGGAGGGAGGAGCAAGGGTGTAAATTTGCCCTGGTTTGTCCCGGGGGAGTCGGGCATCGATGGGGCAGGGACCCAGGGTTGTGCTCGAGCTTTCAAGCCTCACCTCTTAAAATAAGTTTGCAACAGGACAAAAAAAAGCCCCACTCCTCCCTTCCCCTGGCTTTGTTTCCCATCCATGCCATCAGGCTGTTTCCTCTCCTCTAAAAGAAAAAGGAGAAGGAGAGTTAGTTCTTTATAATAATTTATGTCGCTATTTAGCATTAAATTGCACAGCCTGTTTGCCCCCACAGATGACTTATTCCTGAACATCCTGCAGCAGCTTCCCAGAGAGCCTGAGACTTTCTAGCGCTCAAACCTTTCGCTGGGAGCACCGTGGCAAAACAGAGCTGTGTTATTTTAAGCTTTTAAAGAGAGGCTTCTACCTAGATCATAGGGAGCTGATCCAGATGCTGCAATAAGGGTTAACAGTGATCCAGCAACTTTACACGTTTATATACAAGAGGCAAGACTGAAATATTTTTTCCTGAGTAAATGGGGTTTTCTCTTTCAGTAGGTTGTAGGACGTGCCTTGCTTTGCGTTTCCCCCAAGGTTCACATTAGTCTTCCTTCAAACTGATCTCTATTCCTCATGTTGTAATTTAGTTAATGCTTATTTGCAGTAATAAAACTGACTTAGGGGGAAAAAAAATTGTCATGGGCAAAGTACAGGAGAAAAGAAAAAGGTGAAAGAACACGTAAGGGATAAGGTGAGAGGTCCCCGAGCTAGCTTACCTCCTGCAGGCTTTTCCAGAGCAGCTTCTGTGGCTAACCAAAATCAGCAATTCCATCCTGAGGAGGCAAAAAAAAAATACTAAAAATTATTACAATGGAAAATAGGAGGAACCGTCGCTTGTTTGGCTGAAACGGCGGATGGCGGGGAAGGTGGAGAATTGATGCAAGAGTCCTGCCACCAGCTGGATGTGCACACCAGAGAAAAAGGGATTTGTAGAGCTTAAAATAAAAGTGTCTGTAGCTGCACGTGCCTCTTTGGAAGCTGTAATGGCTTTTGCTGGAAGCCAGTACTGTGGAGGCAATGGGAGTGCTGGGGTTTGGAGCGGGAAGGCGGTTTGTTGGGTTATTTTAGGCGTGAGATTGAAGTTTCTGACCCTGCACCACTGTTCCCTCAAGATTTGCTTTCTAAGGGGTTTCCTGTGCCCACCTGAGTCATGTTCCCATTCTTTCCTGACAACCATTTCTATGAGGAGACTCGATGGCTCCTCCTGTGCTTCTAAAGTCTGAAATTCTCAGAGGCAGCTGGTATAAGAATTAAAAAAGAACTTTGTCATTGGATAGTTTGCTCTGTTGGCTATGCTGTGAACGTGCAGGATCCTCTCTGAATAGAAAATGAGTTAAAAACTAATATCACTTCAGCCCGAAGAAATATTGGAGATCTCCATTTTCTACTTAATTTGCCTTCCACGAGTGGAATGCAGACGTGGGCAGTGCCTGTCAGGTTATATATGTTGCATCTTAATAACAGGCAATAAAGCAAGCTGTCCTGCACGAGGGAGTGCATTCATCTGACAGCTTTCTGTCTGAAATAAATAACAATGGAATATTGTCAAAATAAAACGAGTTTGTAAACAGGCACTTGCTCTCTTAGGAAAAACAACCCCCTCGAATGTTTTATGCCAATGCTTTGAAGTCCTGAAAAGCAATAAAAATAGGATGTGTTTAGCAGGGATATAACTGAATGTACCTTTTGTTTTATCCAGCCGGCTTGATAAAAAGAGGCACTACTTTTAAAGCCGATGCATACGTCGTGCAAGCTGCCACATGGCGGGGGGAGATGGTTCAGCACTCAGCTGTATCTCTAGCTATCAGTCTTCCCATCTCAGAAAAGAGCTTTTCTGTGAAGACTTTTCACAGCTCGTAGCTGCCTCCCTGGCGCGCGTTACAGCTTGGCTCTCGCCGGGAAGCGGGACGTGCAGCCTCTATAAAAAGGACAGACGTTTGTCTTTTGCCAAGCTTAACACCTATTTCGACGGCCTCAGCAGGCAGGGGCTGCCTGCAACCCTGCATGGGGAAGGGGAGCTGCTTCTCAGGGGTGCTATTAACACACGTCTTTCCCAGGTCAGCTAAGGATGTGGACACCTCGTTGGCCACAGAGGGACTGGTCACTCCCCTCTGCGAGAACGCTGGCTGCGGGATGGGGAGATGCAGTTGCTCCCCTGGCAGAGGACATCCTTTCCAGGCCAGCCCTTGGGTGCCCCCGGGAGCTGCCCTGAGGAGCAGCCGAGGAGCAGGGAGCATCTCACCTTTGCCAGAGAAGTCGGCTGTCTCCAGGAAACATCTTCGGTGTACCTGTGCCTACATAGACCTTCCACAATCACAGACCTCGGCAGTCTAAAATAAGCCCAGCCTGTCACCAGGTTTGTGTGTTATTTTCCTGTTCTCCTCGTGCTGACGGTGGCTGGGTATTGCCAGCGTGACCCTGGCTCTGCCCTGCCTCCCGTTAGGTGCATCACAGAGCTCCCCTCCCCAGCAGCCTGGTGCTTCGATAAACAGACACTCGCTTCCCTTTCATGTGTCGTCTTCCATCAGCTTTAACTGCCAGGTTGAAGTGTCTGTCATGGCACTTATTGTAATTCATATCATGCTCTTCATTCGCTTTGGGTTTGAACTCTCTCTGCTTTAAGACTTCTCAGTCTGTGCATGAGAGTGTTGCAGGATGAGAATTCCACAAGACCTTCATGTGCATCTTTCCTTTGTTTTTTTTTTTTTGTCCCAATCTCTAAGGGTCAAGAAAACTTGATAAAGTCATTTAGTATTAAATATCTTGAGCTCCCCGCTGATCTTTTTGAGGTCAAGAAGTATCTTTGAAAGCTGTTGGGTTTTTTAATGCACAAATAATACAGGAGACATGCCAGTAACCCTAAGTACCGTTACTTAGACATTTTTCTTCCCAATGTACCCAAGATTATTTTCTTACCCTTTAAGAGCATAATTAGTCCTGTGAGGTCTGGACCATGCCTGCTCTCTGTGCTGTGCTCTTCTTTCCATCTTGGTGATTAATTCCCTTTGGGTGGGAGAGCATCAAGGTGCTGGCAAATGCTGAAGAAGGAAGAATCAAAAGCAACCCGTTAGGAGCAATACAAAGGACGCAACACCAAGATGTTCATTCATTCAGCCCAGGATAATTTAAACTCAAAGCAACTCCTAGGACAGGGGGACAGCCCCAAAAATGTCCATGGGGAATGAGCAACTTTGGAGAGCGTCCAGCTCCTTGCCGGCTGCTCAGCTTCCCAAAACCCTGCACTCGTCGGGATGCAGGATGACCCAGCTGCAAGAGAAGAAGGGACAGGGAGTCGCTTCCCCTGGCTGCATTGCCAGCCGAGGGTGCAGGATTGCAATCCTCCAGCGGCACAAGGGGAGGGTTCACCTGCCCTTGCTCAAAGATGGGACCCTAAAACCAGCTACCAAACCTTCTGGCCATTAATAAAAATGCGAACACAAATGAACGAGAAGCACCTGGCAGCTGTGCCCTGGAGCAGCTCCCTGCTCGCCTGCCCCAGCACTCAAGGCAGCGTCCTCCCGCGCTGGGGCTCGGGGGTCTCCCCACACCACCGCACAGTTACAGCACGCCGAGGCAGGGACTTCAAAGCACACACAGGGGCTTATTTGTAGGCCCTCGAAACTCATTGCTCTGCAGTTCTAAATAGAAGTGTAGATTGATTTTTTTTATTATTATTCTTTTGTCACCACCAGGGAACGGGCTGCGAATGCTTCCCAGAGATTTGAGCACCTCAGTGCGCTCCCTGTGCCCATTAATTGAGAAAGAATATCGACCGGCAGGAGAGGCATTCATCGGGACTGCTCTCCCCAGCAATTTCATTTTAGGGGATCTTTCTGTCTTATGCTGGAGCACAAGCAATGACCTGTTACATCAGCTAAAGACATAAAAAGAAGTTACTCAGAAAAAATAAGGGAAAGCCCTCTTGTTCATGCCCTTTATGATACAAACAAAAAGACATTTTCCCAACTGGGGACCTGTGGAGGAGTCTATCAAAAAGGACATGTGTTTAACAAGAACTTCTCTCATTAGCAATCCAAGGAGGACCATGGTTAAAGCAGGCAAATAATTTACTTTTTGTCACACTTCCTAACATTGCCACCAAACTGAGGCATTTAAAGTCACACTTGTCACAACACTAATTATCTATTTGAGCAGCAGAGCTCTCAGCAGATTGAATGAGCTTTTCTGCAATGAGAACAGATCATTCCATCAGCGGCATCTGATCATCGTTACGTTCCGGATATAGAATGCAAATCGACTCTAGCAGCAGAAAATACGGCTTTGGTACCTTTATAGCAGCTTCATTTGAGACAGAGGAGAACTCTTCTGCAGCAGCCAAAAGCTTCTGCTCATGTACTAGAAAACAATGTCTTGGGGTTTGTGTTGCCTTGGAAACATGAAAAATAAAGTGCCATTAATTACTGATTTTCAAGCAACCAGAGTATCCAGCGCCAAGGGCCTGATCCGAGGCTAATGAATCCCTTACCCCGGCTTCAGCAGACTTGGACTGATCGATCAGCCCTTCTAAACAAGGAGAGGACCGAGGCAGAACAAAACTCAGACAAGCTTGACTTCTGACCATGTTTCCAGAAGCTACCAGAAGGCTTCAGGCAGCCACTCAAAGTGGTGATTTGCAGTGGTTCCTTCTTGCCTCCGCAAGAGGTACGAGCAGGTGACCTTATGAGGTCTGTGCAAACACGTACAAACAAATAAATATCGGTGCAAACACATACACAAAACCTCTATAATTTCCACGTATACATTTTCTCCAAACAGGAAATCATGATAACAGATCATTGAGATATGTATTAATATATGTAATAATAGATGATTAGCACAGAAGCATGAGTTCAGGCAGACCTTCTGCTTTCAATCTTCCTGCCCAAAATGCAGCGAAGTAACAAAGTCTCTACCATTATATCTTCTGTATAATAATTTTTAGTTGTTAATTTAGACATTTTTTACTAGAGGTTCCCACTAGTCATGGTGCTTTGGTCCTAATTATAAATCTCTATGAAAAAAGTGAAGACTAGAATCAACGTTTTCTTGTGGGAGTTTGAAGTTGTCTTAAAACTTTCTTTTGGAAAGACTGTTCATCCTCACTGCCAGCACAGCCCAAAGCAATCAGCTAAAAGTCCAGCCACAAAGGTATGGAAGGGTAAAAATAATGCCAGTAAAATCTTCTTAATTTTCTCTAGGAATCCTGCTCATTTATGAACTGTGCAAAGCATCCGCTCTTTTTCATTTACAATTAATACTAATCTTCGTCTACCAACTCAAGCACAATTTTAGAGTGTTTTCCACTTACCCGTATTCACAAGGCTGCCCATCGTTGCTAAAGGACTTTGATTATCCAGGTTTGCATTTGGGCCAGGTTTTAACACAGCGGTACTTGACTCCACTGAAAATATTTCATTAAATAGGCGCTGGGAAGGGGCAAGGTCCTGTGTGGCTTTTCCACCATAGATACACACTCCTGTAAAATCACAGAATCATTTTGGTGGGAAAAGACCCTTAAGATCATCGAGGCCAATCATTAATCTAGCAACGCGAGGTCCACCACTAAACTGTGTCCCTCGAAGGC
>NW_009703940.1:28492-44525 GCF_000703405.1 Apaloderma vittatum | reverse complement strand
CGATCGCTGGTATTTGCATATATGAAGTTCAAGACCCATTTCAGCGCTTGTAGGCAATATCGCAGAATGTGTCAGCAGCATTTCAAACTGCCTCCTCCACTTAGGAGGTTAATGAGCAAAAAGCTCTGGAGACTGCGACTTCTCCCCGGTCTCTCACTGCCTCCTCCTCACCTGAGCCGCTTTGCCTCCCAATTTACTTCTGCAGAAGCATAATTAACATTTCAAGAAAAATAACCCGCTAGGAAGAGAAAATCATCTATAACCAGGTTCAACCTGTTCTTTTTCTCTGTTCAACACCTACAGCCAAAAGGGGTCACGTCGGACACTGGTGACGGTCTCCGCCGTCGAGCACGTGTGTGCTGGGGAGGATGTCACTGATCAAGCCCTACAGACACCCCATGTCCCACCTGGTCCCTTCACCCATAGCCCAGGGGATGGGATTTGGAGCTCCTGCCCACAGCACAGGGACGGGGCGCAGCCGCCTCCCAGGCTGCTGGAAAAGTACGGCTTTCATCTTGAAACATTATGCAAACATGGCAAATGCTATTTTTACATTTGGTCCCAGCTATTTTAAGCAAGAATTTGCTTAAAAAGACACTGGAAGACAACCTTTTCCTTTAGCTAGCCAACCATTTCTAAATGAGCTGTTTATGTTGGTAATTTTTGAGTTTTCTTTTCTCTCTCCAATTTTCCTGAGGAGTAATGTCATCGGCAATCTCCATGAATCTCTTTTGACTGTTTCTGAAGGTTAAACTGACTACAAGAAAGCTGGATCAAAGCGAAAAGAAAAATTTTCATCTAGAAGCACAGAAATATTTACATAACACAAGATAAGCTAGAACTCCTCATTTCTACCATGTAGACACGCTTGTAAAAAGCATATAGAAATAGGTCCTTTTTAGTTCAATTGGGGAGGGGAGGAGAAGAGGTATTTTGTAGCTCATGTAAGAGAGGTGAGACAAGCTTGGCAATGAGCACAGTTTGTAATGCATCTAATTGAAAAGATCCAGAGTTTTCAGGGTTTCCTGCCTGAAGGAGAAGAATCTCTTGGAGTCATTTTGATGCACGAGAGGAAAAGAGAGAAAAGAATCCCAATCTCTTCTTCTGAGCTACTCTCGGAGCTCCTCAGCTGTGACCACAGATTTTGGCAACAGTCTACTAACAGGAGTGATGAGAGGTAATACCAATTATTGCAGAGCAATAATAAAAATGACAAAAGAAAGACATTTTTTCCACAACGTCTTTCTTAAGAATTGGCCTCTTTTTGGTCAGCTCTAGTAAATTCAGAACAATGGGAAGTTCAATATAATTATTGATGGTTATTCTAATGAGTTCACCATCTCTCCTCACTGATGTGCTGGAACCAAACCCATAAATGTTTCCGCATCAAACACCCACTTCTGCCTGCCCTCAGAAGAGCAGCCCTATTCATTCTGAAAGTTAATTAGCTGTCCTCTAGGAAGAAATGAGAAAGGCTACGCTTTAAATTAGACCCATCTGCTAAAGGCTTTCTTGAAAAGATGAGACTTATGTCATGTTTTGGAGCTATCAGAGGCAGAGGTTTCCCAGCAGAGGCCATCTGTCCCAGATAACTGCTGCCAGTCCTTGAGATTATCAATTAGTCAGTAATGATTGTTTAGATGAAAAAAAGTGACTGAAGAGACGAGGAGGCTGATCTCTGAGTATGAACATGATGGTGGAGTCTAAGAAAAGCCCAGGTACCACGATGAGGAGCAGGACATCGCTTCCCTTTCCTTCAAGTAAACAGCAAGACTCTGCTCTTCTTTCAGTTCAAGTAAGGACCAAGATGATGCTGCTTGTGCCCACCTGTGGTCCTTCCTCTGCCAGGTCCAGGTCCTTCCTCTGCCCAAGCAGTTTTAACCCAATATCTTCTGTTTTCTTGAAGCCTCATGGATTAGAACCCTCCCTTGCACCTACCTGAACTCCCAGATGCATGTCTGGGATGAAAGCCCAGCTTCTAGAGATGAAAGCACCGTGATTTCCAGACAAGGATAACGTGCCAACTAGGCTCCGTCACACACGGTCGCAGCCACAGCTTCAAGACTGAACTGCGCAAACCCCACTTCCCAAATCTCGGAGGTGGCTCAGACCACAGCCAGGCTTGGATCTGTTTTTCCCTGCCCCTGTTCTGAGCAGTTTCAATTCATTTCCATCGTGCAGCGTGCTCAGTTCCTCAGCCACCGTGCAGTCACGCGAGCCCCGCCGTCACGACGGCAGCTTCTGTCTCACGGCTCTTATCGGGGCAGCGCAGGGCTGGGACCAGCTTGTAAGGAGAGAAATTGCTTACATAATTTATGCTGTCTCCCTTGTTGTTGAAATAACCAGACAAGCTTAAAAATACAAGCAGACACTGTGAGGAACAATAAGCTTAAAATGTTGAATTATACGGTAGTGGCATAGAGCGGAAAATACTGGAAATCAGACGAAAATAAAAGCATAAGGTATTAGTGTCAAACATTTTCTGTATTTCACCCACCAATAGATGCACCATATATTGCTTTAAAGACAGAAGATGATGATGTCCAGGTGTCTCAGGGAAGCTATTTGAAGTGGCAAATAATCACTGCTGCAGCAAGCGGGCTTTGCTGGTGGCATGTCGCACCTCCAGCCTCCAGGGAAGGGACCTGCCAGACGGTTGCTGGACATGGGCTTTACAGGCATTTTCCATTACTGATAAGAAAAAAGGGGTTTGGACATCTATTTCTCTATATGTGCAGAACACCTGAGTTATGTGAGCACGGCAACTCGGACACAGAGAACACAGATGCACGAATGAACTTGCCCAAAGGTGCTGGATCATTGCCGTTCACAGAGCGAAAATCTTCCTCTGCACACCTACAGCAGGACAGGACTCCTGGCTCCAGACCTTCACGATCCACTCACTTAAAGAGACGAGGGCAAACGCATCAAGTAGATACGCAGAAACCTGAGGAAGATGCTGATTGCCAGCTGACACCACGCATTTTAAATTAAACTGTAAGTTGTTGAGTTGTTTGGGTGGGTTTTTTTAACCACATGAGTTGGATTTCCATCTGTGGGAAACTTTTCCTTAGGGAGACTCTTCACAGAAACAGCAAGCACGGAGCGGTAACAGCGTGAAATGAGAGATCTTGAAAAGCAGCACTGTTCTGCAGGAAGCCCGGCATCTGCATGTTAAGCTACATCTACTCCCTGGATGCTCAGACACATGAAAGCAACCCCGGATTTTTAGTTAGCAGCGAATCTTTTAGCTTCAGCCTGAATTTAAAGGTCATGCATATTTAGAGTTTTTTTTTTTTAGTTTTTTGTACTCTGCTGGAGCAGGGTTACACAGCTCTCCTTAGCAAGAGAGGTGAGAAAAGCTCCGGCTCAGCCGTGCCAGGACGCCGGGGTCACAATCCCGTCTGCAGCAAACAGTGTCTGACATCGGCCCCCGATCCCAGCAACGGTGGCCCCGAAACACTGGGATGTTGTGTGAGAGACATTTCTCTGATATCAGTGACCTTAACAAGGGCTTTTTAGCACTTGTCAGGGCTACGACAGCTGAATCTTTTTAGGCATGTAAATGCAGCGCGAGTGGAGAGCAACAGAATGAAATGAAACCCACTGTCCTTTTCACAGAAGAGTCTTGAGTGAAATTCAAGACATTTAAACTCAGTTTTAACCTTTCTCATCTTCAGAAATCAGATCTCTTTTTGAACCAGGTTGAAGGCTTCCCACCTGATGTGGTGGTTCTGCCCTTGGGCTTTGCGCCACGTGGCTGGAAGGGTGGGCAGGGCTGATGCTCAGCTACGCTTCTCGCCCCTCCTCATCCTCTCACAACACCCCAGTGAACCATCCAGCATTGCAAGCTTGTCAGCAACACCACCAAGCTCCCCAGCACACCTTTTCCTCCCTTTTTTCAGCATTCAGGAGCAGGTGAAGTGGGAGATTAAGAATAAAATTATGACCCTTGTCATTGTCTTCCAAATGAGAAATCCTAACGTGGTAGTGTGTCTGAATATTCAGGAAAGGGGCAGACCTACACATTGGATTTACTGACATAAATGTTCATCTCCCCTGGTGAATTCCTGGTGCTGATGAAGGCTGCAGAAAAATTATTTGTATGCAGAACAGACGAGAGGTGAGGGCTTGCTCTTGCATGCCAACATATAAAGGACTCGAATGACTGTTGGTTTGTTTGGGTTTGTGATTACATTGACATGGCTTATGCCTAAGCATACTGCTGATAGAGATGAGCAATTAAACAGCAACAGAAGCTAAGATCTTTGGATTCACCTGAAATGCCCTGGAGATCTGGAAGGGAAGGACCCCTGAGACTGATTCAAACCCAGAAAGTACTGGATACACTCCAGAGGGTGATAATTTCAGTTCTTCTGTATTGGTTGTTTATCTCACACAAACTGGCGAGACAGCACATGGTCCCATCTCCACTGGAGGTGGAGCACAACTTCTGAAGCCACAAAGCAGGGAGCATACAGAGGTGGGGACAGCTCTCCCTTCACACCCCCATCACTGACACACGCCCCAGCAGAGGCAAAGCCCCCCCAGACCTCCCAGCACAACTGTGGACTTAAAAAGACCTTTCAACACGACCTTCTTCCCCTCACGGTGCTGAGAGGCGGTTTCACGTAACTGCGGGGAAGCGCCCGACCTCAGAAGAATATTATTTTAGAGATGAGCACGCCTCGCTCACAAATCCTGGGTGTACTTGCTCAGCGCTTCCTCAGGGTGAGTTCAGGTCTGACGGCAGCTTCTCTCGGGAGTATCGCTGCACAAGGCCAGGGGGCAGATGCAAGCTGGTGGCACCAAACGACCAGGCTTGCTTAGCAAGGCAAAACAGCCGCTTGGGGCTTTGGAAGACTCAGGTTCTGGCCTCCTGGTTCCCTTGCAGGAACACGTTTATGCTTTGCTCTGCTGCCTCCACAAGCGCTGACAGTGCTGAGATCATTGCTTATCTTAACGATGAACGTGACAAAATTGCTTGGGGTTTTGGGTGGGATTTTTTAACTGCTAGGTTGTCTGTATCTCTGCAAGTCCCTTGTCTTACACTTGGAGTAAGTGTTCTGTTACTTTCTGCATGTAAAACTCCTGCCCAAAGGCATCTTCCTCCAGTACTGCAGTCCCTAGAGCATCTGTTAGCGATAATATTGGACACCATGATGTCTCGGCAGTTTGCACTGTCACCAGAGAGCCCTTCCCAGCCCCAAAGCACCTTGAAAGACACCATGCATCTGCCTCAGGAGTCCTGCTACCTCCATAGGACCAGAAGCTGGATCAGACCACACGCTGAGGAGGGAGGAAGAGGAAAAGAGATTCTCCTTTTCCCTCTCTACTTTCAACAAATCCACACCTGGTCATCAAGCTGTCTTACAGCATCTCGGGCTACTTGTCACCCTTTTGCAATCACCTCTTACACAAAGCTGCAGCATCCCTATGTGTAAGGCAAAACTGATCTTCTGTACAGGATGGAAACATTTGTAGCTCCCAATGGCCACCTGAAATGGGGTTATATAAAACACCTGACGGTACCAAAAAATTTCAAAATACAGAAAAAAAATCTGACACATCTATAAATGGAAAAATTGTACATTACTTTTAAATGCACTATTTTATGAGAAACGCCGTCACAATACATTTAAATGTGTAACTGTCTCAGGCTTTAGTGCCACAGGTGAATATTTTCATGGTCAAGGCAAAAAAAAAAGAAAAAGCTTTGAATCAGAGTTCTCACCTTTAGCACACTCATCTGGGGTCTGCTCAGGCTTTCAGGTACAAACAGCTCCATATCTTTCAACACGTTAACAGCAAGTCAGAGGAGATCACCTTTGGAAAGAGGAGCAAGAAAAAAAGAAGCTGAATAACTGCAGAGACTCGGTATTTGGGAAATACTGAGGAGTCACTGTCAATAAGGCTCAACACTGTATACCCAGCAAACAAAACTTCACCAGGAGTCATTAATCTATTACAGGAGCTTAATAAAAATGACAGACTGAACCAATGCTCTTATACATCAGTCTGAGACCGCTAAAATAGTTGCACATTCTTGATTTTCTACAGCGATTTTGCATCGTCAGTTTAAACCACCATTTATCATTTGGAATGAGAACACCAAAATCCAACAGCCTCTAACAAAGGACCCGCTAATCCTCAGGTTGAAACTAGCTGTATATATAGAATCATAGAATGGCCTAGGTTGGAAGGGACCTCAGAGATCATCTAATCCAACCCCCTGCCATGGGCAGGGACACCCTTAACCAGCCCAGGTTGCTCAAGGTCTCTTCCAACCCGGCCTTGAACATCTCCGTCACGGGGGGGGGGCCAGCCACAGCCTCTCTGGGCAATCTGTTCCAGAGTCTGGCCACCCTCAGGCTGAAGAATTTCTTCCTTACATCCAATCTAAACCCCTTCTCCTTCAATTTAAATCCATTTTCCCTTGTTCTATCGCTGGACACTCTTGCAAAAAGTCACTCTCCATACATGCTGTCCTGCGGTTTGAAAGTCAATACGCTCCAACTTAAACAAGTGAAGTTGTCCCACACAGACATTTCCTGAGTGTGGGCTTCGTTCTGAGAAGGGCTAAAGAAACTGTGGCCACGTCCCTCAGCTGGCTTCCCTCTGGGGTACCGCCGTGCGGAAATTTAAGTTAGATGGTACCAAACAAGCGTAACTACGACAGTTCTTACGCCAACAGTCTTCACTGTAGAGCACTGTAATATATGGGAGCAGCTTAGAAATGCTCTGCGTATGAAAACGTAACTTGACAACTTAGAACTGATGTTCTTCTGATCAAGTTATCTACATTATCTGCTTCTTTCAGTGCAAGTGGAAAGCCCAGAGATTAAACCTTGGCTCGTCACAGAAAATATGGGAACTGCTTTTATCATTACGATTTTTTATTATTTTTGTTGTAGGCTATTAGGCTGAGGGTTCAGGTTTTTAAGTCATGCTGATAATTCAACTATTTACACAATGGAGAAAAACATATAGGCAAATAACATAGAAATATTTGTTGTTTCTTATTCCACTAAAAGAAGGTAACTTTAAAACATAGCTTTAAAACTGATGGCCAACGTTATTTCTAGATGCACAGCTTTTAACGTTCTCAAAAGCACTCAAAACTAAATCAACATCAGGCAAACCTTGGAGATAAAATACATAACGTTCCGGACTGACATAAACACAAGACAACAGTCTGAATTGAGAGTTCTTGCCCTGAAACCATAAAGCTTTCACACAGTCACAGAGAAGTTAGAAAATAACAAATCTGACTCTCCCTACATCTGCAATGACCAACAGAAAGCCCAGCCCATGGGAAGGGCTATTTGGTGACCATCCACGTTATCCTTCTCTTAAACATATGCAAAGCCGGATGAACAAAAGGCAAAAATGAAGGCTGATGTGTGCCCTGTTTCATATCTCAGTCTTACTTCTGTCTTCCCGTCATGCATGCACTGATGAATGGAGTAACACATGGGGCTCAGAATTGCCAAGCAGGTGTTTAAAAGACATCTGTAAGCAGTTCTGCTATGGTCTAATTAGTGATCTAATACATATTACAGTGAAGAGTCATCATTATTGCCTCTTTGTTAGCTCCTAATATATAACCTTCCTTAGAAAAAAAAAGTCTAACCTCTTTTTTTAAATAAAAGAGCTTATTTCTCCCATTAACATAACAAAGGCAACAAAAATCTGATTAATGCATGCCATCTAAAGTACATGCATTAAACATTAAAAAACAACGCACCATCGCAGCCCAATGTGTATTTGCAAATTGTAAAATACGCTTGTCAATAGTAACACTTACACCAAATAAACGTTGTTTCAGAAGGAAAACAACAGGAAAATAAACCTTTTCTTCTAGCTGTCCTTTCGTAACTACTGATCCCCATTCCTGTTCTTTGGAAAGAGAGAGACCACCAAATCCACCAGAATGCATTCAAACTGCTCAAGGTGTGGTCTGACCTGCTGGCTCGAGAGCTACGGGGTGTATCTGTCTTGCAGTCACTCCCACGAGAGCAATCTGTGTCAGCTCTATAGACTTCTAAATCAGTTTTGGCTAGCGATAGCACACTCTCTGCCCGAGCATACGGCTGTAGGATGGAGAAACTGCCACATCACCGCTGATTCTCTCTGCCTCTTAGATGGACTTAGCAAGGGCGCTGAGAACGGCTAGCGGGATCCCAGCCAGCTACCGCACGTCTGAACTGCTGCCGTGGCAACACAGAAACACCTCTGGAGCCTGGGTCTGCCAGATGTTGATGCGTGTTCTTAGGATCACCTCTGCCCATTGGGATAACTTCTGCCAAGGATGAAGTCATCTCCAAGGTTGGGGTCCAAGTTTCCCTACGTTTTGGAAGCTTCTGTGTGTCAGCACGTCCCCTAGAGAGACCCCGTGATAAACTGGGAGATCGAGCGATACGTCAAGGACTCGGCTCCTTTCCTGCCATGCTTGCGCAGGTTGGATACCCACAGAAGAGGGTTGAGATAACAAGCTCTCGCTAAAACAAGACATTCCGTTTTCTATCTCAAAATTCAGTTCTCTGTCAAAGGCTGAAAATTAAGATGAACTCACCAGAGGGGACAGCAGCTGAGGAAGGTACATTCTTATGCCTGCGTAATCTTTGACAGCAGCCCTTTAATTGCAGCACATGGCAAGACTTCAGCAACTTGCTAATTATGCCTGATCTCCCAAACTCAACTTAAAGCCTCTCTGCTGTTCTGCTCTTCTCCGAAAGAGCAATAACAGATGCTTCACAAACTGATCCCTTATGAAATGTAATGCCAAGTCTATAATGAAGTTTTACTGTAACAGCAAGATTTTACTCTTCCTCTAGAGATCTACAGAAAGCTGGTCAATTTTTAGAAGACTTCAAGCTTTGGAGAGCAAAATAAACCCCAAGTTGACACGAGGCATGAAGCTGATACAAGGAGCAGAGATGTCAGGGCTGTGGGGCCGTGCCCTCCCACACAGCAGACACAGGTTTACACCTTGAGCTAACAGACACGCGGGGTGAACTCACACCCTGCTGGAGCTCACTGGTGCCCCACCAGTGACTTGGCACCACCATGTCACTCTGTCCTCATAGAGGATGAGCCAAGTCCACATCAACACCACCAAGCGGCTGGAAACAGCCCCAGGATTTGTTAGGAACATTTCAGTCCATGGCACACCAACATGTTTTCCTTGGATTGCACATCACCTTCAGCCCAGATGAGAGGACGTGCTCACCTGCGGCTGTCTCCTCTCGCTGAGGACGTGGCAGCTCACACCATGTCACACAGCCAGAGGCACACACCGACGGGGAGTCCAGACCCCACCACGGGGTGGAGAAGAGGGACTTGTCCACCTCATCTGCAAAGCCAAGCCAGGACCTAGTCCCCGCTGTCACCTCTCAAGCCACACTTCGTCGTGGTGTTTCGAAAGCATCCCACAAACACAAGTCGATGAGTGCTGCGACCGATGCTACGGGTGGGTAAGGCTTAATGCTTTCACTTTAAAGACAGGGAATCAGCAGCAAATAGGTTAAACAATTTAGCAGAGGCTGCTCAATAAATCAGTCGCAGAGCTTTGGCTGGAACGCAGAGATCTTGTCTCCTGCTATCGTCTTGATTTAACTTTGCTACAACCACCTTAATTGCTTTGCTTTGTTGTTACAGGCAAAAACTTGAGCGTAGGAAACGGTAGGAAGCCCTGAGCAATGCTGAAAAGAAACCTGATGGGATTTTGTCTCCTTTGCTGAGAATACCCAGGACAAAGTTGAAAGCAGATGGGCCACTGAGTTTTCTGGTTAGTTTTTACAAAGGTTTTCTTTTCCTTATTTTTATTATTAGTCAAGAACACTCTGGAGTTTCCCAAGGAAAAGGGCAACGGTGTCAAGAAAATTTAACATGTATTTGAGATGAATTCAATGCTGCTCTATTAGCTTTGGGTTGGCTGCTTTTTTTCTTTTTTATTCTTTCTAAAGACGTGTTTACATCTCAGCTTAAAGAAACTATTGAACCACATATAACTGGAGTGGTATACTATATCTCGAGGCATATTAAAGTGGCCAAGAAACTCAGTAGTCTGGTAATGTCTTAATGCACCATGGACAAAGCATTTGATTTCATATATTGATTACTCTGTATACAATTAGTCGAGTAGGTATGGAATCGGTGCTGCTCCTTATTCTTGTATTCTGGAGTGAATAAAACTGACAGAAGCATGGGAAAGCAACCACATCTCCTGACTTCAGAAGTGACACTCATTCACAGTAATGAGGCACGAAGGCTTTTTAAAATCATGCAGAAGGGCAGTCCGCTGGCGTTATGCTGACTGGTCTCTCAACTACAATTTGAAATGATTTTAAACGGATGCTTAAAGAGACGTGATTTTAAAGTACCTTTCTTAATTGAGATTAACCCCCAGCTTCAAGGAAGTCAGAGAGTGACTACTTGCTTAATTTCAGTTCCAGACACTTCTGTATTTGACAAGTAAAAATTGCAAACACGTTTAATATATTTAAAGGCAATACTATATTTTCCTCATTTTTGATCTGATTAAAGATTGCATATATTTATATTGTATTCTAACTGTTGATTCCTCAATGGATATAGGTCGTTTATTGCTGAGCCTTTTGGAGATGCTGTTTTGACAGGTCCACTCGGACAAACACCCATTTAGCACATCAGGAAGTAACTGTAAAATCTATTAATTTAACAGCTATTTCTGCAGCCTAAAGTGTAATCACCCATGAAATGTTGACGTACTTCAGGATAGCAAAAATTTCTCATTTATGCTTAACCTGGACTATTTTTTGTCTCCATACGCACAAGAACAGCAAAACGATGCTTGGACGGGCAGACAGAAAGCGGCAGATGCTGGTGAGCTGGTTCTTGCCTATTCCCAGTCAGAACCTCCCTTTAGCCCTTGGGAAGGTGGGGTGGAGCAGAGGTGGATCTTCCAAACACAAAACCAAAATGGTAACCAGATCCCTACCAGTAAAAACACTCATCCCCTAGCTAATACCTTCTCTTCTCACTCTTCCACCTCTCCTCCGCTTCTTGCCCCACTGGCAGTTCGTGTCTGTAGGTCAGGAGGTTTCTGAAGACTTTGTGAAGATCCGTAGGGAGCCATCTCCTGCCTCGACAAAGCACCAGCCAGGTGCCACCGGCCAGGCTCCACGGACACGCAGCGGCGCCGGGCTTTCAAAAGTTCTCTTCGTCCCCTGCACAGAGCTATGCCAAGAAGTCTGCTCCAGTTATGGATGATGGATATTAACAACAGCTCTAAACATAATAATTAGTTCATCTATCTCAGACGTACAGTAGCCTTTCTGTAAAAGTGTTTTACAGTTGAATAACTTTGATTTTTTTTTATTATTTTTTTTAGCTCTATGTAAAGCAGGCAACATCAGTATAATCCTTAGAATCTAATAACGATTCCATCAGCGTGAAATCATTATCCTTAGGCAAGAAGGAAACCAATTCAATTATGGTGTTGGTTGAAAAATCGAGGGTGAAAAGTTGTAGTACATATTAAACTTGAGGCTGGAAAAGTTGTAGTACATATTAAAACGGTTACTACAAAATTTGTGCATCCAGGCTAACAAATGCTAATATGTTCTTTTGTTACCTTCTAATTTATATGATTCATGTAAGCCTGCAGCAAGAGAAGCTTGTTTTAAAATTTATCCACATTAAAAAATAGCAATGCAATGAATTGTAAAGTTATTAGCATTCATGTCTGGTTGTGTTATTAAGCTGTACACATCAAATCTGGTAGTACAAGTACAGAAATGTCATAATGAAGTAGAACAGCATTTAATCAGAAGAATTTCTAAAGGTCATCAGAGCATCATATAAATTCATCCATGCATGACAGCAATATGAAATAAGTAACTGAAAGAACACAATAAGAATAAACTTCAATCTTTGAGCTTTTTTTTCCAATAGTAGAAGAATTAGCCAAATTTCATGCTGAGAGAACAGCTAACAAAAATAGTGAATTCTGTAGCTTTAATTAATGAAAGACTAATAAGAGGCAGATAAGGAATTTCACACAAGGGAGCTAACGAGGTATGTACCCTGATAGCTTCCTAGGAACAGCTGATCTCATACGTCTCCGTAAGACTGAAAAGAAGTCTTCGGTTCAGTTTTTTCTTCCTCATTAGCCAGATGAGTCCTAAATGATTCCGTTTAAATAACCAATGATTTGTTAATATTTTTGCACTCGCGACAACAGTTTGACTGCTTTGGGATACGTATTGCCAACCTGATATTTGGCAACTCCAAACACAGGAGCCATTTTCATACTTCACGTTTAGCGTAGTGACGGTCTCCGTTGTCCCCGCCGAGCGCCGTGATGCTCTGGTACGGTCAGAGCAGGTGCTGTGGTCACTCAGGGCCAGGCTCTGGTACCCGTAGCCGTGTTCTGCAGCGCCTTGCTCTGCCCAAAACCCAACTGATTTCTCTGGGGCACTCTCCGTAACAAAGTTCAATTCACGGCGATCAAAGGCACCGGGATGTGGAAGGTGCGCTCACACGATCCAAGAAGGTGGTGCACACGTGCACTGGGACAGGCTAAATTCCCAACTCATCAGAGACTCTTTCTGAAGCCCTGCATTAGGCTTTCACCTCATTAGTTCATTTGGACAGAAGAAGGCAGAAGCCCTTGGTTTCCAGCTGCTCTCCAGCCCTGGGCACGGGGGGCGATGGGGGATGTTTCCCCTCCCTGAGCATCCGCTCTTGGGCAGGATCAGGAGAACCGCACTGAGGACTAATCCTTTATTCTATTTGAACAGGATCACTCTTACGTTTTAATGATAAGGATTTTTATTTTTTGTGTGTGTGTGTGTTAGTTCTTTATCAGAATTCAAACAAACCATACTCCTGGTGCTGCAGTAAGAGCGCCTGTGCTGCCGGCAAAGAGAAGAGAAAGCAGACAAAGCACTTTACTACTTCCATGTATTTCAGGTGGTCAAACGCTCAAGCACCAAGCAGCCTGTAACATTGATCTCTGCGCTTTCTCAGCCTCACTGCAAACGGGAATTTCTTACAAAGCAACTGCTTCTGTCCTGCTGGACCTGTAAATCCTCAAAGCCCGCGTGCGTGTCCCTCCCTGTGTTGGCCCGTTCCCTTTGACAGAAGCACAGATGGTCAGGGAGGACACCCAGGATCTGGCACCACAGCAGAGACGAAGAGCAGGTACCAGTTATTTGTACAAGCGACAAGGCAACCAGATGATCTGTGTGAGTTTGTGCATCACCAGGAGATAAAAACAAGACGCTATTCTACATTTCAAACTAGTCTGGAGAATCCACCACTCTCCCTTCCCCTCAGGGAAGCGATCACTTGTTTCTCAATTTATACAAAATCAGGTTTTTCAGGCTGGCTCCCAGCCCCTTCTCCTCTCCATCCTCCTCCTCCCCAGTGCCTGTGCTGGTGCTTTTGGCACAGGGCAGGATGCACCAAACCTACAGCCTTGGGCTTCAATTCCATTTGCCAGAGCAATTCCTACACCGCACGGTAATACCAAACATCTCAAATACTGCGTCATGATACCAAAATCCTAATCTTTACATCATCCCTCTACTAAGGCAGGACATGACACACACAACAAGGATGTTACACTATCATTTTCCATCTCCTTTTTTCACATGTTCCCTCTGGGTCCAATCGAGAGAATAAATTTTTTCTTTCTTTCTTTTGTTAATTCTAATAGATGACTGCAAAAAGCAACAGACAACTCCGGAGTATGGTCTCATGTATCATTTTCATATATTTTTTTAATTCATTAGTGTCTGCACTAAATGAAAGAATTTATAACCATACCCAGGTTTCCTGAGAAATCATCCCAGCAGCATGTTTACTGAATCATTTTCAGGAAAAAATGAATAAACAAAATGAAATCAGAAGAGAAAAAGCAGTAACTAAATGAAAGCTAGAGGAGCTGAAAAGAACCATGAGATTATAATCTTAAATTAAAACCGCAGTGAGGGTAATATAAAAGATATTCTAATCACTACATCCAATTAAATGAAGTAAATCACTAAAGCATGTTAAGTGCCTTAACTATTATAATAATTAAGAATCAAACAGAAATCAAGCATCTTTGAAAGACTGATGATGCGCATTAGTGAACAGGAGATGCTGCTTCCCATTCCAATGCAGAAGGAGAACAGAAAATGCAGATTTCCCCCCACCCAAAGCCAGCAAGGGTGTGAAGGTGGGCGTCCCGTGTGGAAACTCCCCGTGGGAGGCTCAGCGAGTGCACTACCCAACACACTTGCCTAAGAATGTGTATTATCGTTGAAGAATGTGTATTATTGTTCAAGAATGTGTATTATTGTTCAAGAATGTGTATTATTGTTCAATGCCCTCGGCACACACCTAACATCTCTCCAGTTAGTTCCGGTTGCTGAAGTGTTCTGGCCCTAGCGCCGTGACAAATCACAGCAGAGCTGTTCGGATAAGAACCTGAGGTTCATGGACAACTCCTCTTGAAATTAAAGACAGCCTTCCTCCTCTTCTAAATCAGTCTGAGGCCATGCATGGGTGACAGGTAATTTAATTAGTAAAAGTAGCAACCAAGCAGTACAATTTAGACCCAAGATTTATCTGCAAATGCTAAGTCCACAACTTTTCTGCAACAGTTGGAGCTAAGCTTCCCGAATACAAAACACTGCTGTTGTGCTAGGCTAAAATATTTTTTTTCTTTTCTTTTTTTTTAAAGTACTGATCCATTTTTACTGAGCTCCTTGTAGCCAGGGTTTCCTTGCTTTCAGAAAGATACACTAAACTATTGCAGGGTAGTTGAAATTAGGTGAGCTCTTACATTAGAAGTCAAAAGTTTGCTTCCTCTCGACAAAACATACTCGTATGTGGAAAGAAGAGCTATAAAGGGAGAAGTTTCTCCTGCTGGAGTCCTCAGCTGCACAATGACACCCTGAAGTGCAGGAGGGCATTTCCATGAGATGCAGTGAGCACAGGGAAGGAGGGATCATTTCTGCTGTGTTTTCTCCTCATTTCGTTAATCCCATAGCTCTGACGATTGTTAATAATCCAGATAATTTAGCCACATTGCCCTGCACTTCAGGGAGAAGACGCAGTATTTGAAGGGCTAACACGTGCTGGGTTTTAAGGGCATGTAAGTCATTATTTTTAACAGTTCTCCCTCTATTTTCACTCTGTATATCCCTTCTTATTTGGCAAAAGTTTGAAAATAAAAACCACACTAAGAAAAATGAAAACTGAACAAAAGCGACAGTGAGTTTTGTTCCTATTCTTCGTATTTGCTTTCCCTGTAGGAAAAATGCATTGAAGCACTCAGTGTGGGATTTCATATGTTGCAATTTCATCTCAGAAAAGTAATCTCTCCCACACTACATTGCACAAAAAAAGAAGAGACTACAGCAATAATGTGCAGGGTTTTTTTCATTCCTACAACTTCTTTATTGCCGGCAGGTAAATACAATTACATGTTGTGCACAACAATACATGTTAAAACTATAAAATTTGCAGTATATATCTAAGTCTATTTGAGAACTGTCAAGCCTCCATTCACGTAAAGAAGAAAAAGGAAAACAATTATGGAAGAAAAGGCTCTTTTGGCAGCAGGAAAGAGCTGGGATCGGGATAGGAGCATCTGCAGCCCGCAAAGGCCAGTCCACCACTTGGCTGGTACCAGAAGGTTTAACAGGCTCTAAGACTCCCTACACTGCAATTGCATTTGCAATATTACTTCTAAGAAGCTCCTTTTCACCAAGTCCAGCTTATAATCACTTTTGTGTCTTGAACCATAGAACTGTTAAAACTTTACAGTATTAGACTAAGTACAGGTATTTCACTGGCAAGACTCATCCTCAAATTCTTCCTCTACTTTCCAAAGCATAACCCACTCCAACCCCAGCGCTGAGGGGTCCTGGCAGCCTTCATCTCTCTCAGAAATCGTATTGCCACCCCAAAAAATGTTAGTTATGTTCTGACTGCAAAATGCTGGCACTCTTACCCCCACCCCCAAGCAACGGTGCCCCCCAACTCCCCCCCAGCC
>NW_009703940.1:25741-28461 GCF_000703405.1 Apaloderma vittatum | reverse complement strand
ATGCTGAACCCTGTTGCCACCACGGGGCTGCTCAGTGCATCCAAGAGCAAAAACTCAGCTGAGTACTAACGTGATCTGATCCGAGTCTCACGAGAGGATGAACCCACTAAGATGGTTTGAAAACCCAGCGCTAGAGCTTGCTTCAGACACACGCACTCCGCAGCGAAGGGGGTTAACTGCAGAGTGCTAGGCTCATTTCCCTCTTGCTGTGGATCTATCAATACATTTTCAAACCATGGGCTGTTCTCTGCTGTAGCTTTCAGAGCAGGCTCACACCAAAACACAGTCCCACTGAGGGGATTTGCAGCATGCCGCCGCATTTAAAATAACAAAACAAAACACAACCTGCAAGTTAAAGACAAAAAGCAACAACAACCAAGAAACATTAATCCAGAATGGCTCAGTATAGGAATCCCTTCAGAACAGATACTTTTATCCACAACCCAGTTCAAACTCCCCCAAGTTTAGCACAAAATATTGCAAATCACGCTAAAAACAAAAATCCTGGAAAAAAAAATAATCCCAGAGACAGCCTTGTCCTTCGGTGCTCGTGCCAGACTATGATCGAGTCTCCTTTTTAACAGGAGGCTTCTTGGGTTTTTTAGGTTACTCCTGAGGAGCACCCCAGTCACCTGCAGCCCCTCGCCTCGTCCCACACCACGCTTTTCTCTTTCAGACCCCACAACTGCTGTTGCCGGGGTCTTTGGCTTTAGATCTGCTCCCATGGGTCATTTTTCACCTCCGACGGGCCCCTTCTCCCAACTCGCCTCTTCCATTATCTCTATCATGTAAGTCTTCAAACTCTCATCCCCAAAGATTTAACCAGCCTCCCAGGTCTTTCAAATAGCTCCTCGCTCAAGAGCCTCCACTTATCTGCGGAAATATTCTACCTTTCGCCATATCAAGCTTAGCTCCTCCTGTGTTTGAACTTCAGTCTTGCTTTATTTTATCTTCTAATACATCCCACTGTCTTAGAAGTTCCTGGTTACGTTACTATGCATTTGAGCAACTCTCCCCTAAGAAATGACCTTATCTAGAGGTATTAAAGCCTGAGAGCTTTCAGCTGTTTTTTTACTGCTGGATTTGTTCTTTGGGCTGGGGAAGTGTAAGGCCAGGTTTAGTGGATAACCAGCAAATATCTACTGAGATCTCTGTGCCTGGATTTAACCCTTCTCAGACGCTTGTCTATAAAGCCTTGGATAATTGCTCTGTCTTTTCTTACTCCAAAAATATCCCAAGGAAGAAAAATTTGCACCTCTAGCAATGTTTCTGAGCTCTGGTGTTTCAGAAATGAGGATTGCTTCCCTAAGTGGGGAGCAGGAGGACCAGACCAGAGCAGTGGTCTGCACGCCTGGTTTCTCTCACACATCAGACGTGCTGACCGACTGCTTCAAATGAAGATGCCAACAACACAGAAGGCAGTAACTGCCCCCCTAGATGTGCTTCCATTAAGAGTTAACTTACAACATGTTATTTTCCACCTTGTTTTTCAGCTCGTCAAAAAAAAAAAATCTTTATTAATGGAATTCTAGATGCTCTCATTATATATTCTGCTATTTAAGCACAGTAATTGCGATCCTGAATGCTGCCAAGTGACAGTAAGTTTTTCAGGGTTCTTGTATACAGCACTGCTCTTCCCATTAAATTTCCAATAAAATATTTCCATTTTTATATCTGAAAAGCCAGAAATGGCACTAGAGAAACCTAGCATTTAACTCTTAAATTTAATACAAACTATTTCACTCAGCATGAAAGCATTTTAAAATTACTCCAGTGCAGATTGTGGTTCACTGTTGTACTGCGTGAGCTTACTATGTCCATGGCAACTGATGAATATTACTGCTGCTACTGCTATAAATAACAAACTATTTGGCAAAGTCAGAGACGTAAATATTAAATCCAGCACAAAGGCAATTTGCTGTTCCTCCTTTCACTCCCTTCTGACTTAGGAGCCTACACTTGTGTTGGTAGATTATTTCCAAACAAATCTGCCAGTGTCACGATATTGCAGAAACCAGCGATTTTGACTGACATCACTTTCAACAAGAATCTCACGTTTGGGCTCAGGTGCAGGAGCGAGGCTCCTTCCCTTTGCACCATGAGCGTTCCCCAGCACCAAGATGGTACCACCAGAGAGGACGTCTCCGTCAAAATTTGTGGCTGTTGGTGGCTTCATTTTCAGAAAGGCAGTCTCCTCTGCAGCAGTATATTTGCAACTGGGTCATTATTTTGCATGTGCGAATCAGGCCCGCAAATGGAGCCAACAACCTTTGCAGCAGATGGCACCACTGACCGTGAGCCCCAGTTCGGGAACGCGCTGCGTCGGAAGGGGTGCCAGAACCCGTACACACCATTAGGAGAGCTGAGCACAGTTACATCGCCCGGTGCATTTGGGAAGTCATGTACTGTCAAACCTCTACACATTTCTCCGCTCCTCTTGGCCACTTTCCCACTCCCGGCAAGGGAGAGGGGGACATCCCCTCTATCTTCCCGTGCAATGGTGCCGGGCTGGAGCGCGGCAGGAGCGCTCTGTAATTGGGCTCCGGCTGGCCGGGGCCGGTGGCAGTGTGCCACGGTTCCTCCCTGCCAGCCTGGTGGCCACTGCGGAGAGCAGACCTGTCACCTCCCCGGCAGCGCCCTCCGCACCGCTGCAGCCAAGCTCTGGCAGGGATGCTAATTGCTTTTGAACTGCCACTTTGTATGAAGAATTCAGATGAACT
>NW_009703940.1:17350-25681 GCF_000703405.1 Apaloderma vittatum | reverse complement strand
CCGCTGGCTACTGCATCCCTCAGGTACTTAGCCTGTTGCCTCGGCTGCAAAGTGGCAACTCTCCGCTAAGGAGGGGTGTCAGAAGCACCTTCCTTGCCATCCTGCTCCCTCTGCCCATCAGGCTGGCTGGCCTCCGACCCCGGGCCCTGCAGAGATGCCCTCCAGACCCGCCCGTGTTCAACGGGCGCAGCAAGCGAGGAGCTGGGCAGCAAGTCTGAGCCTAGACCCACATCAGACGTGAGCTGAACTGCAGCAAGTGCAACGTCCTCCTTCCTGACCCCTCCCCTTCCCCACACATCCACTCTCGACAGCACTTAAAAGGAGTCTGATGTCTTGTCTCCTCGCCTTCCTGCCTTTGCAACAATTTGCTGGGACACTGGCACAGCTCTGCCACACGAAGTTACCCCAAGGTCCTCACCGAGACACCTTATTCAAAGGCACATTGAAATATCCTTTGACAAGGCATCAGAAAAATCAGTGTCAAAACCACTTGATTCAGAAGGAAGAAAGTAGCATCAGCATAAACCTCCCCCTCCACTCAGAAACATTAGTTAAATCTCATTTTGTTAGGCACCACGGTCTGCACGGAGGTGTACTGCTCCTGACATTTCGGGATGTGGGTAAACAAGGTGAACATGAGTGTGGGAGAAATAAATGGGAATGTTAGAGAACTGCTGCTCAGGAGCAGCACTAAACCCTCCGGCACTGAATGCTGCAATTCTTTGTCATAAACACATCATTTACGGTGTTTATATCAAAGCTTGCAATAGATCACGCTATTAATATAAAAATGACAGCTGGCCTGCAATACACGCAGCAATGTCACAGTTTCGAAGTCTGTGACAAAAACACAGGGTTTGACTCCGCAAAACTCAGGTTCGTGCTCTGGCAAACAGTTGCTTCAATTCAAGGAAGCTGCTCAGCTACAGAAATAGAGACCTCCATCAGTGCCAAAACCACGCTCGTAATGCAATGTAAGAACATTATTCTCAAGCAACTTAACTAATTCTTAACATAATAATAACATGTAATTAAGCTGTATATGTGAGCAGCTATAGGCTTTTCAACGCAGGTAATACAACATTTACAGCGGCAGAATTGCTGTGAAGTTCACCCGGACTCGTTAAAGCCACTTCCAGCTTAGGGATCAAAGCCCCTTGACTTCAGCTGGTCCGGCAGCCAGATGCTCAGGGTCCCTTACTCTTGAAAATAAAGCCTCAGAAATTAATACATTTAGACTTTTGTACCTGCAGGTAACAAATGCTCTTAAGGAAACCCTCGGATGCATGATGTGCTGGCTGGAGGCCACAGCATTAACCACAGCCACGACCTTAGAGAAACGCACCGCGAGCCCAAGGCAAGGACGAGACAGTTCCCCTCCTCACCACGTGCTTGAGGCTGATGCAAGGCGGCCATGCAAGCTCTCTCTAAGCGTGCTGCTGTTTGGAGATGGGGAAGGCGAGGTTGGAGGAGCCCTGAAAGGGGCTCCGAGCAGCAGCAGCCATTCAGAGAATGTGCTGGGTGTATATTCTGCAACATGTTGTTGATCAGAAGTATCCACGCTGAAGTAACAATACGTGAAGGCAAAGAGAAGCTCAGCCTCCTTGTCCAGCACCCAACAGCTCATGCTGCAAGCACCTACGGATCCTGCCAGGCCTCCCCTGATGCAACTGCAATGTAGATATCTATGGTTGTGCATCTACATAAATAAGTTTAAACAGCTGAGCCATTAAACTCTGTGGTTACCTCCTACAGCCAAGCAATGTGATCCTGTCCATGATTTCCTGGAGAATAATTTATTACAGGCTTTAACTGCTGGTTTGTCACGAGTACAGTTTGTTGGAAAAGAATAAGCTCGGAGCTTATCTATAAATCCTAAAGCTGACAGCTTTAAAAACCAAGAACCAACTAAAATACTACTCTAATTTATTTTAAAGACTTTAGAAAAAAACTCTTTTCTTCACAACGGTAATTAGATGGAGAGGGAAAACAGGGATGTTTCTTGCAGTGATTCCTCTAGAATCATCAGGAATTCAGACAGTGTTCTGCATGACTGAGGGTGGCAAGGTCTGAGATGGGGCTTGGGCAGCTGGCCCTGGGAAATCAAATACAAATGCAAATACTGCACGAGGAGGTGAAAGCATTCACTCTAGAAAAGAAAACATTAACTAAAGCCCACCATGAAAAAATACATAAAACAACTTTAATTTGCATGTTCATGTGGCAGCCTCTTCCTTATGTAGCATAAAAAAAATAATAATTAATCCACATTGAACATCAACTTACTTTCTTGTAGAATTTCTTTTTACTAGAATAATTTATTCTCACTGAAAAAGCTGTTCTTCAGCTTCTTCTCCAAGGTATATCCTCCCAGTAATGGAGCAATCCTAGGAAACAAAACTCTGAGATGAGATTTGCCTCATAAAAGGCTTCCACTGGACTGGCTGTCACCCACAGGTGCTGTGGTAAAGCCAAGGTAAAGCTGAAGAATAAATGCTGTATTTTCCATGTTCCCAGACTCCCTTCTGAGAGTGGAAGGCTGGAGGTGGCCTATAGCACAGCCATGGAAAACATGAGATCTGTTCCTTCATTTAATTACAATTAAATGCAATAAATAAATTTTAAAAACCCTCACCCACCACATACAGCAGCCAGTTCCAAGCTCAATGTGAGGATGTGCTTTCTACAAAGGCTTCAATTCTGTTGCACTCCACGAAGCTGCAATGCTTAAATCCTCCTCTATATCTTGCCCTGGGTCTTTTTAAATGTGCTAACAGCTGCAGAATGAGTCCTTCCACAGTAGAAACATCTCTCAGGAGCCTAACCACCTTCCAAACAGCTTTGCATTTTGTTTACCGAGTTTTATTGTCCCTGCTTCCCAAGGGCTTGTTTTTAAAATCTCTGCTGCTTCCTCTACTGTTGCTAATTTTACCAGTTTGGGCTATTTGAAGTTTCTTTCCGCCAGCTACTGTCTTTGAATTCTCTATTAATGCCAAAATGTTCACATCCTAACCCCACGGACATTCCCAAATTGGTAGGTTTTTTTAAAAATCTTTTCCACTCTGCCACACACACCGTTGGTTTGACCCTTCCTTCTTGACCCACCAGGATCCATTCCCAGCTGCCGGGGTCTGGGGTGCAGCAAGGACTTTGCTGAGTTATTTTGCAAACCTTTTATCTACAAATTTCTAAGAGCGTAAGAAAATCTTCCAGAGAAAAGAAGTTTTACTGCCACAGATGCTAAGGAAAATCAATTTATCTTTGCTCTTATCTATAGCCCGATCTGCAGGAAAATATCAGCCCAGTATTTCAATACACTGCTTGCTAGTTCTCATTGTCCGGCTTAAAAACTCTCATTTTTCCATAAATTGCCACACTTCAAATATTTTAGTGCCAACTGTAGAAATGGAAAGTTCCCACTGTTTAAAAAAAAAAGATCGCTTATGCATGACTAGAGGGAACCATTGCTTTATCAACTGAATCAAAGGAAGAGCGAGAGGTAAATTCCAACCTTGAGGAGCACGTGCAGCAGAGATGTCATCCCCCAAAGCCAAATCTGAACCACCTCCATCAGTTTATAATTGCTTTCCTCCCCTCAGTTACAGGGCCAAGACCAGGAAGGAATCTGAAAAGGCAAGAGGGGACTGAATGGGAGTTAAAACACAACCTGGCATGTGGAATGTTGGTGTCCCAGCCCCACCAGCACGTGAGGTCCCTGAGCTTCTCTTTATGGGCTGTTCTGCAGATGAGCAGCAGCCCCAAGGAGACAACCAGGCTCTCCCAGAGCTGCAAGCTTCACTTTTCCAGTATTTGCATCCAGAACAGGTCTGTGTGTGTCTGACAGAGGAGCACTAACCCCAACAGCAGCTTTGTAAGAAGAACTTGAGGGGGAGGGAGGACCTGGGAGCAGACACAGCTGCCGTCAACCAGCGGCTGCAAGTATTCAAATCCATCAGATGTGCAAATCCTCCGAGCCGGGTGTGAACTCACTAACCCAGCGCTCAGGCAATTAGTGGTTTTGATGGAAATGCGCTCTCATCATAGCTGCTGCTGCTACTTCCCATCACTGGAGTTGGTTTCTGTTTACGCGGTATTTACATAACTGCATAGGGCTATTAAGGCACTTGCACCCAATTAAAAGCTGAATCATTCACTGGATCATTCACAGGCACTGACCAAGCTGCTCCGCTCAGATGCGGGCAGAGCACAGGAACTATCGCTGTTTGCCACAACCATTCAGCTTTCCCTCGCAGCCGGGGAAGGAGCCGAGAGCCCCTGCCTGTCCCGCGGCACAACGCTCGCACGATGCTTTTTCCGTTTCCGAAGGCGCAACGGCGTTCTCCGATCTCAGCGCTGTCGGTTCTGAAATCGTTTTACACCCCATAAATTCCATAATGTGCCAAAGCAAAGATCTACAAACCGTCATCGTTTAGGATGATATACATTTAATTTCATCCAATAAAGCTGCCAGCACGCCCTACAGCGCCTTTCCTAGAAAACAACTTGGTGTCATCTCAGCTGCATGTCTCCTGCCTGCAGCTTTCCTACAGCCCGGCGCCGGGGGGAGATGGGGGCAAATCTGATCACGGGCAAACGCAAACCCTGTCAAGGCAGCAGAGCTGCAGCTGCTCATGCTGAGCCTGAAACCAGCACAGGAGGGGCTGGATCCGGGCAGCTCCGGACAGGCTGCTCAGTGGAATAAAGCAAAGTCAGAAAGGTCCACGGCAAATGTCCAAGCCTTTTTTTTATTTCCCCCCCCGTCTGAATGAATTAACATGCTGACAGCTCACAGGGTCTTCTGAACTGTCAAGCCTGTTCTCTACCTTGTCTGACACAGGTAGAAAAACTTGGCTACAAGCGGTACGTGGACTTTTCATCTTTCACATCTGAAAGACAGTCCCCGTTTTCCATTTCCCCTAGATGCTGTGTTGTCATTTCTAGCCGCTGTCCTCGCAATAAGGGGTCTTCACGTGACGAGGACAGGAGGTGTCTGTTCCAGGCAATGGTGGGGAGGCTGCAAAGCCCTTGCCCTGTGCCAGGACACGGCAGCACGGACTCAGGCTGCAGAAAATCCAGATACACACACTCCAGCCCTGTGGATTCATCAGAACCTAAAATCCTCCCACATCCAGGATCTACACAGGGGACAGAGTCTCTGTCCTGATCTCGTCCAAGCCCCAGGCCTGCCGTACGAAGGACACAGCAGGAGGAGGTAAGACCCGGGGATGTGCAATCATGCTTCAGCCTACTGAGGGACATCGGGAGCAGCGCAGAGCTGAGCTACACGGGCTGCGCAGCCAACAAACACTGCCATAGCTGATACAAAGAGAGAAAAAAATAAATACCTAAAGCCTGGCATATCAATGAGCAGTGCCAATGCACGAATGCATAACGAAATAAAGCATAAAATCCATCTCATGTCCTCGTGCCCTGCTACCTTGCCCCCTTCCTTCTCCAGAGTAACCATTTTATGCAGTTTTCCCCTGGTGGACCCCTCCTCTTCCAGCACACCTTTCAGGCCTAACTTGCAGTCGAATTTATCTCCATAAATTCACTGAACTGTAAATGACTTTACAGTAAAGCGTTTCCTTTGCTAGCTAATGTCTCCCGTGTGTTTGAGTATTTAAAGCCACTTTCAAGCATGCTTTGCTATCTCTCCTTAGCATGTGCAGCAAAGTCCCTGCACAGGGTTTTCGGTGTGGAAGAGTCTAGCATGGAAAGAAGCTAAACAGATAAATACTGTCACAAGGGCTGGGGGAAGGGGGGCAGAATGAAAAAAAAAAAAAAAAAAAAGGAAGGAGAGAAAAGCTGACAAGAAGAAAAACTGACACTGGAGAAATGCCAGCCCTGTACAGTCAATCTTTGGGCTGGCAGCAGAAATGCCATTACGTGCAAAAGAAAGAGGGCCTCTGATGACAGATGTATGCACAGGCTTAACACAGGGTTGATTAAAAAATAAAACGACAATAAAAGAAGTCGCATTTCTCTCTACTTAGTGTTAGTAACAATCTATTGCAATTCACAGACACGACTGTGCAGAAGTTTATAGTGTGCAGTCAAAGAGAGCCCTTTCCCAGCCCCACAGATCAGAAGAGACACATAAAACTATCAGCTCAGAACACATGCCTTTCAACTTCATCTTTCTGCCCCTCTCTGGGGCAAATCCTCCTCTTGGAACCAAACTCAAAGAAAACTTTTTGCAAGAGCAGGTCCAGCCTTGGCAATTCAGGTAGCTCTGGGCAGTGCAGGGGTGCTCCTCCACCACAAGCATCACCCTCATCCCAGTTCTTTCCAGTGAGGGCTGAATTGGCACTGGAGAGCCCTAGAAGAGCACTCATACTTGAGCATCTCTGCCCAAGTTCTTTACCTCTAGGGGAAAAGCAGACCTAGGTCATTTTGCCACACAGTTGGCAGAAATGTTCATTATTTACTGGTATCACTCTATGCAGCCGTTCTTTTAAAAATATGTTTGTTAGAAAGTGGAACTGTTTTCAAAAAGCCCATCCCAAATTCAATTTTAGGGTCTTCTCCCAATGATCATGATATTTAGCCTTTTTCTGTAAACACCTGTATGGACTAAAATCTTAAGTCAATAGAAGCAACGTGGACTCATTAAATGATTTAAAATAAATGTGACTGGAAAATTTAAGCTTTTAAATGGTAGATATATAGGAGTATTTATAAATTTAAGGATGCAGGTAGTCATCTGGTAGGCCTTTTCTTCTGAGTGCATCTGTCAATATTTATATACCTACAAAAACTGCCACATTTCAGAAATAGGAACGTGCAGCAAGATCTTTAAAAGGGTTTAGATACCCAACTCCCATATATTTTGTCTACGGCTCCTAAATCATTGTGTGGTTTTGAAATGTTTATCTTCCAGCTAAACAGTATCAGCTGTCTTAAAACCATAAATGCAACAAATAGCTGCCATGGCAAATGACCCAACCCATACAGCCAGTGGCCAGACAACGATTAAGTTGCCACGGATTAACAAGTAACTACGTTTCACTAAGCTGCCTGTACCAACACTTTTAGCTCAATGCAAATTAAGAAAAATGTGTTAGCATAAATGTATTTCACTGGGGTACGAGCCTGTGCTCCTCACGGGCAGAGGACGCAGGCGATCAGTTATTCTGGCTCAGCGGAGCCGCCGGAACTCTCCAGGACTTCGCTGATCCAGAAATCAGAAAGCTATACCCGAGAGTGGCAAAATTCTTTCGAGAGACCAAAGAAGTCTCATCACTGGTGCTTAACATCAGGCTTGGCGAAAGGCAGAGGAGAGATGGGTGATGCTCTCGCCGTTCGGCAGTCGCCCAGAGCAGGCAGCTCCTCCCCAGTTGGGTGGGGAAGGAATCAATATCATACATTAAACAAACCAAAGCAGCCTGGTATAACATGCTAAAAATAACTGAGTAAGCACATTGCTTATAAAACTCTGGACTCCCTGCCAAGTCTTACCGGAGTAGGACGTGTTCCTCCTCATTCCCAGGCATCTAAATACACATTGCAGAGGATTTTTTTAAAAAGTTCAAAAATAAATGAATAGGTGACACGAATTTCCATGTGGGAGGAGACCAAAAAAAAATCCTTTATAGGGTCTCTCGTGTTTTTCTCAGAAGCTGCTGGTGTTGGTCACTGTGAGGGAAAGGAGGTCTTACATGGTATTGCAAAGCTTTTGTTCCTATTCCACTGTGTCAATATTATGTCTTTGTTTCATTTATTGCCCCTGGTATAAAAGTCCAGCTTCTGACCTTAGCAGAAAAGAGCGGCCACATTATTCTCACGTTGTTTTCTACACAGACCTTTACAAATGAGGGACACAAGCCCTTCTGGAGACGACTCCTTTCCTTGCTTTGTTTTTCTCTTCATCTGAAATAAAAGACATACTTGACAAAATGTATTTGTGCAGTTTTTGTCAACAGAGAGCTATAGCTAGAGCTGGCTGGATGACAAAAATACCGTGTTGTTCAGAAAATACTGGTATTTTAATGCCTGCTCGGATCCCAAGTGAGGATGGGAAGAGGCGAAGGAGCCCAACGCCCGGCAGGGAGGGGAAGGCAGAGGTTTGTGTTCCCAGCCCGAAGCACATGCAGAGCTCCACGGAACTGCTCCCCCTACCTGGGGCACAGGTTCAGAATTGCTCTACTACTTAATTACTCCTCTCTGCCCCCAACTCATCCATTCCCCACAATTAATTACGAACACAAAGCAAGATCACTCCAAGCAGATGGAGACCAGCCAGCAAGGTGGGAGCTGGACTCCCCACCCGCAACCTTCGTTAAAAATGATTTGACCCTTAGCCCTCCCTTTACCTTCCCCCTTTTCCCT
>NW_009703940.1:16503-17335 GCF_000703405.1 Apaloderma vittatum | reverse complement strand
TTGCTGCAATAGTGATCCCAAAACACGAAGAAACAGTCAACTCGACAGCTTGATAGAAGAGCAAAGCTCATCACACGTTATCCAAGCAGTGCAAGCTTGGAAGTAACATCAAGCATAGCTCAGGCAACGCAGAATTAAAGAGAAAATATTTTTTAAAAAAAATAATTAAAAAAAAAGAAACAGAATAAAGCTTTTGTTTTGGGAAAAACAGGGATTTTAAACCAAGCGACTGATAGTGTCCATTCTGGAAACACCTCAAAAGTGCCCAGAGGCAAAATAAACAAAACCAATCCTTCACTGGCATGTGGGACACTTGGATGCTACTTGCCCCGGGTACTTAATTTAACATAAAGTAAATCACCCTGGAGCAACAAACAAAAAATTTGCTAGTAAACAAGACAGCTCTAATTATTTAAGAGTGGAATCCAGAATAATTAAGCCACAGTATCCAGAGCAGCTAAAAGTTAATTATATAAGCAAAGAACCAAAACACTGCAGCCATCTTCTGAAAAACTGAAAAAAAAACCCACCCAGGCTGTTTCATTTCAAGACTAGAGAGCAGCCAGCATCTCTGAAGACAAGTCTTCAGGCTGATGCACCTTTGCCCCTCCTGGTGGCTCTCTGAGACTTGGACCCAGTCCCCGGAGGCGCTGGCAGGCTGTTGCCCATCGGAGCAGCTGGTCCTCCTCCGGGCACGTTGCTGGATGCTGCAAAAACTCTCTTCCCAATTGCCTACCCTCACTTTCCCTCCCTGGGATGCTGCCAGGTCTGTCCTGCCACACCAGCAATTCATTCCCCTGGCTGAACGCCCGCCCCGCTGCTTGCACTGGGT
>NW_009703940.1:0-16452 GCF_000703405.1 Apaloderma vittatum | reverse complement strand
CAAGGGAACCGACAGGGGTTTTGGACTCCAGGGGTACAGGATGGAAAAGTTGGCTCCAAAAAGGGCAGTGCAGGCTTTAGGCAGGCACCTGCGAGGCTGGCAGCTCCTCTGCATGGCAGAGAGCTTGGAGACGGCATCATCATCAGGCAATTCTGGCAACTCGAGAGGCTTAAAAAGTGCCAGGAACACATGAGGTGCCAAGAAAGGTCAAGGCTGCTGTCTGTGGTCCAGGATAAAGCAGCCATTTCTCTTGTTGTGGCACTTGGCAACATAAAGCTCCCAAAGATGCCAGAGTCAAGGGCTGGTTTATGAGTCCAAGCTCCATTTGGTACCTTAGGGAAACCTGCCACATGGGTAGTGCTAAAAGCCACGTGCTCGTGTGAAAACTGTGGGCAGAGCATCTAGGGGCAATGCTGTGCCCCCTCCCAGAAGAGTTGGGATCTACCTGTAACTCAGCTGGGGCTGGGTGCCTGAACCTCGCCGAGCATTTAGGACTCAGTTCCTCAACTTCCTACGGTAACACAATGCCTCCCCCACTGCTTCCAATTTCATTTTCTGCAACGATCTCGCCTCTGACTAGGTAAGGACACGGGTTTTGTGTTATCGCCGCCCCTGGGCCACCCTCAGAGCGTCTGCACAGCGGCTGCCGAGGAGAGCATCTGGCTCCAGATCTCTACCCCTTCCTGCGTCCCACTGCGTGGCAGCGATCGCAGCAGCTTTGCAGATGTTTTGAGGTATCTGGGCCCCGTGCCAATTCCACGTACCGACCTTTGAACAACTGCTATTTTTCCATGACCGCGCTCCAGAGCATCAGCCGCCGCTGAAACCATCAGTCTCAGAAGTGATGATTCAGTCTCCCTTTCCCTTCAGACTTCATCATTACAAGGTCATCAAGCACAGCATGGTTTAAAACGCACATAAAGCAGCCACTGGAGTTCTTACGAATATCAAGCAGGTTCAATATCTTTCCGCAATACTTCAGTCTGGCTGCTGATTAACTCTCCGCTTTATATTTAAAATTCCTCTCGCCAAAAAGAATGTCTGAGGGGGTGTATGAAAGCTGAACAACGCGACTGTAATTACAGTCAAATGGATGTTGTACGCGTAAAACAGGATGGCTGCAGAAAGACTGAGGGGTGAAATTAAATACTTGGGAAGTATTAAAAAAAAAAATGAATTAAGTCCCCAAATTATGAGGATTTTAGCTAAATGCTGTTCAATTTCTTTAAATTTGCCTCATGGCTTTAGACTACCTTGTTCAGGTTTTTTGCCTATTATGAGAGAAACATGCTTAAAACTAACAGAGTTCCTTACCCAATCACATGAACACAGGGGTAAGAAAGAGCAAGGATTTGCATGGCCCAGACTGACGTTACAGAAGTTGGCAGCACAACCATACGGCCGATGTCACAGGCTCCCCTCTGCTGAACAAAACTCACTGAAGGGTTATCACCACCTCTGCTCTGTTGACTTCCACCGCAACCCACACTTTGACTGAACCCACTGAATTTCTGCCAAAAGCTATCCCCCTTCTTCCCTCTCCTCCTTTTCAAACTCTTGCTTTAGATCTCTTTCTGTCAAACCTCCAAGCTTTTCATCTCACCTTGCAGAAGCACCTGCCAAGCGGAGTAGCTCCAACACCTTTTGTTCCCTTGAATCTGCCCTTTTTGAGGCAGTTTTAAACTGTCTCCACGACGCGCAGCACAGAGAAGCTGATGCGGCAGATCCTACATGCCTGTTGCTTTTCTCATCACATACCGAGTGCTCTCCCATCCCATCCCTGCCCTGCATCCCACTTCCACATGAGACTGGGACCGACACCTGTGCCATGCAATGCCGGTGTACTTCTGGGCTTTGCTCTTGGCGTGCCCAGGGTTCTCCAGCCCTTCCTTACAGCTCATGTCCCCCACTGCCTCCCTTTCAGAGCCCACAGAATATTTACATCCATGGTCTGTCAGGTTCTCTGCAGACCAGTATATTTACCAATTCCCAGCAACTCAAGGATTAGAGGCATCACTTTTCTTAGTCCGGGCTGTTCACGGCTGTGATACGTTGTGCTGAGCTTATTTTAGCTATCCTTTTTCTGAAAACTCACTTGTTCAAGCTGACTTACTTGTTATTTAAGTTGTTAATTTTATGGTTTTATTAAGTGACTCCGAAGGAACGCCGTTAAAGCACATGGTAGTTTGGTTGATTGAATGATTGATTTTACACAGTTGTCTTCTTCCTGCACTCCTAAGTACTTTTATTTGTGGTTAACAAACCTCACCATTTTGATATTCCACTTCACAGCTCTCTGGCTCATTTTCATGTTCTTTATGGGGCAAAGATCCTGCTTAGCCATCTCTAAATGCCAAAAGAAGAAAAAAAAAAAAAAGGAAGAAAAATAGCAATCTAGAAGAGGAGATACGAAGTGTATACATGCTTTTAGGAGTTATTGAAGATGTAGGCTCTGGCAGCTCCTTCCTTCATCAATCTAGCATCTAGAAATTCTGAGATTTATCCACTCTTCACAGGTTTGGTTGAAGAAAAGAAGGCTGAAGCTTCTTTTTTTTTTTTTTTTTTTTGAGTGGCATCTATATGGGATTAGGAGGCTTCCTGGGGTTTCCTGGCCTGGTGGGAGAGGTGGGGACACTAACCATTGCTCCAGCTTCATCCTTGATCAGTCTGGAGTTTTGTATTTTTGTGTAAGATAAGCCAGAGGCAAAGGAAGAAACAAATTTCAAGCCAGACCATGAGTATGAAACATCAAATTGTTTGTTTCATTTTTACTAAGAAGTTAATTTACATTGGTAAATATTATAAAGCTGTTACTACAGAGCACCAAAGATCCCAAGATACATATACAATTTAAAGTACCTTGCTAACACTAAACACAACTAGAAGAGAAGGTTCAAAAACAAACAAACAAAGTCATGGGTTTTTGTTAACATATTGCTCATAAAAACAAAACAACAAGGAAAGCAAAACACAATTAGCAACATATTTTTCAGAAATGAATTTCCAAAAACTTTTCTTTTTCCATGAGAATTTGACATTTTGGACTCTTTCTTACCAAAATGGAATAAAAAAAAAAATCAAAATCTTGGCATTCAGCATAAATCAGCTGCAATGTTCCATCTACATTATGCCTGGGATTATCATTTTTTAATTCTCTTAATACAAAGAAACTAAATTCAGCAGCCAGACCATTTTTAAAGACAAAGTTACTTTGATCCAAAAAAAGTATCACAGAAAAGCAAGGTATGCCAAGTCCTGGGCCTGAGGCATAGAGAAGATGGAGTGAGCTTTTGGCAGGATGAAAGTACAGCAGAGAAGGAGCCCTTGCTTAAAAAGAATCCTTAAAATAGAAGATGCATGAGATGATATCCCATAAAGAAGTGAAAGATTGGAGGGCTGCAAGATCGCCCGTTTGGAGAGTGTGGAAAGCAATCAAAAGTTTTATATCCACTAGAAAATTTTATAACGCTCACCCCAAAAAAAAAGCAGTGAAAAAACTTGCTCTGGAGTCCCCAGAGAATTTAAGGGTAGACCAAGCTGGTACTCTTGGACTGAGACAAATAAGTCTGCTTGTATTACTTTTCAATTATTTTAGGCTGAGGATCACAATGAGAGGAAAGGGATAAGAGCAGAGGACAGTCGAAGGCGGATTTTCAAAAGGCTGCATGTGGCTCCAGGCACAAGCCTCTTAACGCTCGAACCCCTCTGCTCAAATTTTCCTTACGCTCTCGCAGATTTAAAGCAGGAACAGGGTTTAGTCCCAGGAGAGGAAAGGGACGCTGAGGGAAAGATCACACAGCTACTGACGTGAGGTCGAGTTTGTGGCAGCACCATCAGTTTGGAGCAGATGATAGAGCTGGAGACAAGGAACAAGCCCCTGGGTGCCCAGCCCAGAAGCTGAGGTGTACCCAGCCCACGAACCTGCCCAACCACCCACTGTAACACAAGAAACTTTGCCACCCGCAGCCGTGAGGCTCCAGATACTGTTAAGCTTCCCCCGAGCCCTAACCATGAACTCAGCACAACACCCCTCATGGAGCCTAGACCCAGGCGAGAGTGCACAACATCCACATGAACCACCTCGGTGCTCCCCGGGGGTTTGCAGCCCCCAGTTACTCACCCAAGAGGATCCCCAGGCCCTGCCAAGAAAGCTGGGAACCAGGACCGTGACCTGCAGGAGCTGCTCATGTAGCCCGGAGGAAATGCTGAGCGGGGACAGGGCTTGGGGCGCTGGATGTGGAGAGGACAGAGTCAACCGCGTCATTGAGGATATGGAGGTCCAAGCCTATCACAGAGTAAGGACTTTTCTTTAAAATATGAGGGACAGGGATCAGCGGTGTGTTACAGCAGAGGTGAGACAGGACGGCAGAGCTGCCTTCATCTAATAGCTCAGCAACTTGGGCTCCGTTCTCTCTTCTCTGCTGCTGGAATCAAAACACCTTCCATTTCCCAGAAGACAGCCCTGGCTGCCAGCCTGCAGGCTGTGCTGAAGCTATTCCACTTTGTACAGGATAACTGAAGATTTGTTGTGCCATTCAGTGATTTATTTTTTTTAAAATCATGATTGTCTAGCCCCTCTCCACAGCTTTCATCCAGGAAAGGGGAGAGGCATGGGGTGCCAATCCATGCTCCAATGGTTCTGTAAGTACATTGAATGCTCATTAGATAAGGTAAAATTAACAAATACCCATAAGGGCATGAACTAGAGAGCAGGAAGAAAGTCAAACTATTAATTCAAAGGGCATGAAGAGCATTTCTGAGCAAAGTAGAAAGTCTTCCATGGGAGGAAAGCAGCAGCACTGATGAAGAGGAAGAAAGGTGACAAATTCTAAGATTAAAATAAGAAAGAGAAGAGTTTTGAAGAGAAACGAAAGGGAGGATAAGGAGTCTGAGTGTGTTGGAGTGGAAAATGAGTAAGTAGAGACAAGGTGTTAAGGTCATCCAGAGTGAACAGCACCTTGGCAGCTCCACTGAGCAGGACAGGGAGGTTGACACCAGGGGCTGTTTCTGAGGTCACCACCATCAAAACATATGGAGAAAAGCAGGTTGCACAGATATGGGCAGAAAGAAAAGACCACAGTTTCAGAGAAACTGTACCATTTGCATCTGATAGATTGATAAACTGAAAGACTGATGGTTTGAAGGCAAGCTTGCTTTCCTGGTAAACCTTTTAAACTTTTTCTGGTCTAATCCTTTTCTGACAGAACCACCTTCTCCTATCTTCTGCTTACACTCCTTACCCCATAAAGACTCTGCACAAGTACAGTCCTAGCAGTAAAGCATAAATTAACAGCCTGCATAACCCAGCACAGTATTGAACTACTCCATCACAGTAATTACAGCAACAATAATGCTTGATCTAGTTGAGCAAAATCTATGTACATTCACCAGGAACAGAAGTTACAGCTGCTAGAAGTCGGATGCATAAAAGCAGCATTAGGAAAAAAACCACAGATTTATAGAGGGGGGGGGGGAAATCACAAAAATCTATTGTTGCAGATTTACCCACGTACCAATCTATTTTCACCTCCAAGCTGAAACAGGTTTTTGTTTGGCGACTGACACATATTTGAGTCACAGCTGAGGGGAGAGAATAATACCCACCTGCTGTCATATTGTTCTCCAGCTGATTGTCCTCTTGATCTGTAGTGCTCACATTCGCAACGGGGAGCATATGCAGACAGAGAGAGGAAAAGGGGGTTGGAGAGACAGGAGAGATGTGTGCAGAGCAGTCAAAAATGCACAAAGTGGCCTAAAGAAGTGAAACTCAGGGTGTTTGTGAGGGATTTACAAAAAAAAAAAAAGAAGAAAAAAAGAAAGAGAAAAAAAAAAAGAAGGAATGGCTATTGGGCGAATTTTTTTTTATACAATAATCCGCATGAAATTAAGCTTTATATATTACACAAATAAACAGCTCGGACAATCTTGTCATCTGAGGGTGCTTTTTCCTTCCACAATCTAACGATTTTGTCAACTTTTTCATGTCTCTTGTAACACTTCCGAAGAACTGCAAAGACCAGCAACACGTGGAAACCCTTCCACAGCCCCACGTGTGCGAACGCGAGACCGACAGATGGATGGAGCCGCTCGGTACCTGCGGCATCTATCTGCTAAAGGGAAGGACGTCCCATTAACGGGGACACCTGTGGCACTTTTTCCATGTACCGACTCCCCAGCTCCCATGCAAAGCCATAGGAAAATATATTTGCCTGCACTTAATTTGAACAGAACCGTTCTCTTCCAAAGCCCATGATAGCTCTTGTGGTGTAAGACGGAGAGCCCCAAAAATCACACGCGTGTTCAGCCTGTCCCACGGTGCGGCACGAGGTAATTTCTTTCCAGCTCATTTTTGCCTTGTACATAACAATACAGTAATAAATAGCCTGTCATTGTGAACACCATATCCTCAGCAGTTAGCAAAATGGAAACAAAAATCATTCCCATTCTATCACTTCAACTTGCTTAGCACATAAAATAATAAATAAAAATGGCTTATGTACATGTTAACTCAATATTTTAATAGCAATTCCAACACAAATAGCTTTAGTAACCAGTCAAGCTCATTATTTCACATCATTTTTAAAAGCTCATGAGCTGTGATTCTTTAGCAGGTATCCTGCAAGAGCCAGGTTTCCTTTCACTGGCCTGCAGTCTCCTTCTGTAGAACCCAAATTATTTTGCTGCTACCCATTCTGGATGCCAAACCAGAATATAGAGCTTACAGACACCACCCGAAACAAAGCATTAAACAAAAGTTACAGGAATTCAGACTGTGACTATACATAAAGCTTTAATCAGAGCAGTTTTCACTTAAAATGTGCACTTTTTTCTTCTCTCCCCCCCCACCAAGTATATTTATAGATTTGCTCAGGCCAACCTTGCTATTACTTGCATACAGAAATATCCATACGTGTGACAGCTCAAAGACACGCCTGTGCCAGCCCTGTGGAAGGAAAGCTCTGGGCTCAGCTCAGAGCGGGAGGATGCTCAGGACTCCCTGTGCATCCCATCATTGTCACTGCAGGACAGTGAAGGGATGAGGGGGCAGCACGTTCTTAGAGCTCCTCCCTGATGCTCGTTTCCATCTTCCCATAGCTGCTGTCCATCAGCAGCCCTGATACCACGACAGTCCTTCTGCCGGACACACGATATAGTCCTAACAAGGGAAACCACCTAAAAATGCTCCAGAACTATTTGGGAACCGAGAATCGATCTGTTACCTGTGACCAAGTATGAAAATGAGAGCTTATCTACTGAAGTGAGACACAGCTCCTACGCCAAAGAGCTCTCCATCTAAATTTGCAAGACAAATCAAAGTGTGACAAGTGAAAAAAGATAAAAAAAAAATTAAGCCAGATTTAAGCGTGATCAAGCTCTTAATCCTGCTGTTTGGAGAGCCCTGCCATGCTCCCAGCACAGGGAGTTTGCAGCTGCCCCAGAACTCCTGGGCGTGCACTGGAACTGGCTCCATCTTCAAAGCAGGTGATGCTTTTGAGCTCTGTTTTCATAGTTTAGTTGTTTGTGCAGATGGACTGCTTTTTGAAATGCCCACGATGCCTCTAGAACCCAGGCTGCCGATCCGCTCACGTGGAGCCTTGTCTGAGTGCGAGTTCAGGTTTGCACCAAGGCTGCACTGCTGTCCTGCTGCATCCCCATCGCTGTCATACCCAGAGACCTTCCAAAGTGTCAAAACCGGGTGAGTTAAAAAAAAAGAAATACTTAAATGTAAAATTCATGCTATCCGTGACAGACGGGGGCCGCTTTGAGAAAAGTCCAGGCGTAATTATAATGTTTCAACTCACCCTGCTGTCTCTAATGAGGAAGACTCATTAATATAAAGTCAAACTCAGGTTTCCCCAACTCGTAGCACATCAGAATCTTATGCTGCTACGTTCGTTACCTGCTACAAAGATCCTCATTCGCTATGACATAGATTTGTTACATCGCTGAGCTGGCTGTAAATTGAACTTGTCATAGTGAAGTGCATGTTTTCCAGTTCTTCATCTCTTTGGTTCCTGTTGCTATAGTGACCATCAGAAATCAGAGAAAAAAAGGCAAAGAGAGAGAAGATTCTTTCTCTGTTTAAATAGTACCTTCCATCTCTAACACTGGCAGTATTCTTCCATTTTGGCTTTACCTGTTAGGATAACTATACAAAAGAACTTAGCTCTTCCATATTTCAGGGTCTCATCCCAATCTGCTGAAGTCAAAGGCAGTCTTTTCAACGGTTTCAAGGAGCTCCAGATCAGGCTTATATGGCCTAAAAGATTAATTCAATACAGATTTGCAGCACTTTGCAGTTCATGGTAGCTTGAAAACCTTGGCACCCGATGTCCTGCCTAGAACAGTGACTGATGCTATGAGCAGATGGGATGGACATATGCACATACACATACACATACATACCTTGTTGATAAAGCCAATGCTGCATCTCACTTGTTACCACATGTCCTTGTTATCTCCTGGATTTATTTACCACTTATTTGCTTAAAAGTTAGAATAAGTGCACCTTGATACTGGGCATTAGTGCTTTAAGTAAGCCAAGCTTTAAATGACAGGCACTAGACACACGAATACTAAAATACACATTTCAGCCTCAACGCAGTATTTGCACGTGACTGAACTCATCCCATGTAGAACCAGAAGAGCGCAGGGCTAGATGTTTGGTGCTGGGATCTGCCTTTCCTGTTGAAAATGGGGAAGACACTGGGAACCACCTTCTGCTCTGACCAAGATGTAAACCCGAAGTGGGTTAAGCAAACTCAGCGTGCCAGTTAACCACCCGTGTGCAATTCCTGAACAGGAGCAGGTGGCTATTTAACGGTGATAACTGCTCATTAGCAGCAATGCTGTAATAAACTTAAATACTGCCTGTACTCAGACTTCTCCTGCCTACTCAGTGGGGATCAGCACCGATTACATACCCACTGACAGCAACCATGCTCAGCTAACTTTAGCTTATTTTAGATATGCCATTTCTACCTTTAGATATCTTGCCACATGAAAACGTATGGCTAAATATGTTGAGGAATAGTAATTAGTGCTATCTTCTAGAGCAGCAGAACCCAAACAGCAGCACGTATCATTTATGGTACATAAGCTATTTTTAAGCAACACATAAAGACAGGCTGTTCCCACACATGAGCTGGCAGTGAAGCTGCACTCCCACTGCCACACAAGCGGGTACCACCAAAGGGAAGGAAAGCCAAAATCTGAAGGTGATGAGGACCATGGCAGGAGACCTCCACACTCAGTAGAAGGTAACTACTGCTCACATGAGATTAATAGCCCTGAATCCTGCTACTCCTGGGATCATTGGTACCGCAGTTTTGCTCCTGTGTGTAAGAACCAGAGTCAGTCCTACAGGTAAGTCTAGACTTTTCAGAACAGAGGAGTTCAGAGGATGCAGTTTAGACACTTATATCTCTCCATAAAGACCTGCTTTCCAATGTGTAAAAAAAAAAATTAATAAGCCCCTAGGTGTCATTAGCAGCCAGGGTGCTGGCAGCAGCTCCATCAGTGTCATTAGGGAGAGCACAGCACCCACAACAGCGCAGCAGGACAGCTGCAATGTCATTCTGAAAACAGTGATTAACATTAGACAGAAGAACTTTGACCAAAAGCTGCTAATGCATCACAACAAAACAAAACGAGGGGAAAAAAAAATAATAATAAAATCCTCACTCAGTGGGTAGCTGCTGCTGAGCAGCTCATCCAGAAGAGCTGCTGATGGACAGCAACCCACCGGCACAGCTCTTTGCTGGGCAGCAGAAGCATCAGCCCAGCCAAGGATAGAAACTCTGCAACCTGAGGGACAAAAGATCCCTCCATTCTAGAAGCCTTGCAGGATTTACGGAAATATTTCAAAAAAGACATCAAGAAGGCAACTTCTAGTGGGAGTCTGTCAGACTTCTGCCAGCTTTGGCATCCCTCTACAAAAGCTCTGAAGCCACCAAGCTTTGAGCACCCACCATCTGCTGGGTAACTGGGTTTCAGGAGGGGTGCTGAGATGCTGAGATGTATTGGGACTACTGTCAAAAGTTACCGAAAGTTTTTCTAAACATTTTCCAAGAGCTTTCCTGTGCTATTTATCATTGCTCTGTCAGGAAAGTGGGATTTGGGCAGCATTACCTCTCCATTGGAAGGGCAAGCAAGGAAAGAAATTGTGGCCAGCTCCAAGTGGCTTTGTGTCCCACTAGTGCTGGACTGTAAGAAAACCCAGTGCTGTGTTTTTCCACACATTTGCTGACCTCAGGTGGCTATTTCAAAATGACTAACATGCCTGAGGACCACAACTTCTATTTTCAAAAACAAGTGAAGCAGGATCCAGGATTCTCTTCTTATTTATTTATTTTATGTTGATTTGGTCTAGGTTTAAAACCACTACTTGTAGCAATTTTGATTAGAAAGATGTGGTTTGTAACCACATAAAAGTAAATCTATAGCCGAGCTCTAGCAGGAGATTTTTACCACATAAGAGCAGTCTCCCTGTTACAGCTTATCCCTTTTGAGGGAACCTGCATCTCCTGGACTAACTTTTACAGCAGCATAACCAGTCAAAGCGTAGGTGACTTTTGAAAGTGTATATATAATGGAGTAAGACATTCATAAACAGGCAAAGCTGTCAAGATCACTATTAGCACCCTCAGTATTGAACAACCCAGGTGCTTGCAGCTGCACAGATTCCTGCTCACACTTCAACTGGATGCCTGAAATAAAAGGTACCAGTTACCCTTTTGCTCATCTATCAACTATGTGCTTATAAAAACTTGACACTACACAATGCTCATTGCAACAACAGCTCATACTTCTACCCCAAAGGCTCCCATGCTCGTTCTGATGCTCCAGCCCAGAACATAACAGCAGACAGAAACATTTCTGAGTCATGTTCAAAGTGCTCCGTCTATATCAACATCTGTCGGGTTTAAAGCCCATGTTTAAATGCTTTGGGATGCAAAATCATATACTCAAATTCACTTGCTGATGAGCCTTCCACTTCCTCTAATTCCTCCTACAATAAATGCAAGCCATCAACATAACACCCTGCAATTTACCCACACTTGCATTTTATGAAAATACTAAAAATGAAATGCCAAACAGATGTTCAATAGACCTGTTATGATAAGAAAACAAATTAGAAGTATAAGTTATGAAACTAATGTCTTCTTAAGGGAGAAAATGCAAAGAGCTTGAAATTTGACGGTTAGCACAAGTTAAAATTTGGAAATTAAAAATTTTAACTTTTTAAAAATAGGTCAGAATCACAATTTTGCTTGCACCGCAGAGAGGAACAACCGATTTCTCCTCTGACAGCAGGTGGCAGCAGGATTCCCACTGCAAATTCCAGATTTAGAACGACATCCCCTACATTATATTTGAATATTCTCCTCGGTGCCCTAAGGTTGTGCAATAAGTGGGCTGACAGAATGACTGGGTTGAATACATCTTCATTTACACAACTGCACTCCACATAGTTGCCAAGGTAAGTTTACAACGCAAGAGCTGAAAATAATCAGTGTTTCAACATTTAGGAGCAACATCACTTTTTTCCACTATAAGCCTAGAGTTTGCATCACCCATTCTAAACCATATGTTGCTGTTACATCACAGCCCTCATTGTACACAGTCCTTAGAAACACAGGCTGGGAACCTAGTGATGAAATATCTTCATAAAGTACCAAGAAAATATTGGTAAGAATTGGTAAGCATTGGGTCTAGCTGAGAAGGAGATAATTTTCTCCACCACTGCAACCAGGAGTAATCACAGGGTCTGAATAATGCCCACAAAGAACAGAAAATCCAGGGTCACTTGGGAGACTCCTCTGCTCAAAGTACCCACAAACTCAGCCCTGGCAGGCTCTTACTTTGCTCTTCTCGCTATGGCTTGTAGAGCAAGAAGGGCACAGCCTCCTACTCCCCCTTGCCACCAAGAAGCATCCTCACTGCCACAGGAAGTGGGTGCTTTCCACCCAAAACCTGGGTGCCTGCAAAGCCTGGCGTGCTGGGCAAGCAAGGCTGGGAGCTTTATACAACTCCTGACACTTCACACGTGTCTTCTTCTTCCTGTCTCTCTGAATTTCAGGAATATTCAGCGCCAGGCAGACCTTGCTCTAAACCAAAGATATGCAAGTTGAACTCTTGACATACATAACCCACCCTACACAAGCAAAAAATCAACATGCAGTGGCTGTTCCCCCAAATCCCATTGCTCTCTCGTATTTTACAAACAAGCTTGACGGAAAATATTTGAAATTACTTAATCCTATGAAGGACATATGTTTTTTTTGTTTTAAATATTTGATTGTAGGCTTAAATAGAAGAAAAATTCCACCAAGGTGAGAGTCAATTCTCTCCTCTGTCCCCCTGTCATGCTGGTTTTAAAGGATGAGATCCAAGTCATTTATATTACAGTGACTTAGCAATTCATTTACCCAGTTTTACCGCTTTGGACAAAACATGGTTGAGTTCCAAGCCCGATGAAATAATGTTATCCAGATAATTCACTTTGTGCAGCTTCAGCAAGGTATTTGTATCTGTGGCTGTTCCCATTTGAGGTGAAATTGGATTGAAAATTCATGTGTAAGCCACATGGGTGAGGCAAGCCTGAGTATCAGGAAAGTGTCAATTAAATTCACCTTCCAGTCTGAAATAAAGGCCTGATGGAAAAGCCTTGAAAAGAGTCTCCATTGTCACATCACTTGAAGACAACAGAAATAACTCAAGCCAGAGGTGAATACGATAAATGATAATAAAATTTCAATCTACTTTATTAACAGTGTGAATGTTGATTGCTCTACAAAGCAATTGATGCCTTTTCAGATAATTAATTATGATACAAGCATATATGTAAATATATACACGTATATATGAGTGTAATATGATAATATGAGAGCATATTATGGATGTTATTGATTATTAGCAATTCACTGATAAAATCCTCTCTCACCTTCATATTTTTATCGTAGCAAAGACCATGTAAGTAAGTTAGAAATATAGATATATATGTGAAGTTGTATCAAACTGACAACCAGATGCATTCTCTTTAAAAATAAACAGATACAAGGCACTTAAGGGAACAGCACTCCTATTGTGTAACATTTGCAAATGGGTTTTTTTGTTGTTTTTTCATCTGCAACGCTTTTGGGGTTACATATTTTATCAAGCCAATAAGAAAAAACAGTATGTACAAGCAGAATCTGCTTTTCTAGTGACAAGTGAGCATTACAGTGCTAGAGTTTCCGTTTGCTTAGCAATCCCTGCAGTTGTGATGCTTCTCTCAACCTTCTCAGCATGTACAGTATAACTCCTCCCCCCACCACATCTTGACATGGGACATCCTAAAACTCCCACTCTGTGAGTGTACAGAAGTGCAGAATAAAAATACAAGCTGTAAAAAAAAAGTTTCAAAACTCCATCTTTCCGAAAGACATTTACTTCACAAAGTATTATTACCAACCCCATAAACAACTGTCACCTAAACAATATTAAATCTTTATCTTCATAGAATGGTCTGGGCTGGAAGGGACCTTAGAGATCATTTTAATCCAGCCTCCCTGTCACCAGGGATGCCACCTGTGCAGTAGATCAGGCAACACATGGGGTCTTGTGCCAGTTGTTCAAACCATTCACATACAGAAGGTGTAGGATAGCATCCTCCACACAGGCAGATGATTTCGCTTTACTGCCTAACCACATCATAGAATAGAATCATAGAATGACACGAGTTCTATGATTCTACTGTCTAATCCACTCGCAGCAGCACCGAGCTCTGCCTCAGTGAGATGCAAACCCAGACCAGGGCTCTGCAGCTGCATCCCCTCAGGTATGCCCACAAGAGCCTAAGACTCTTGAGGGAAAAGATTGCACATTAACCCCAAAAAAATCTGCCTGCCTTCATGAGACATTTTGGGAAAGAGAGTCAAAACTGTGATGAAAATTTCATACAATGCTCCCTTCACTTCTGTGTTAGGTTGTAATGAACAACCTATTTCAGCAATATCTCTTAATATTTCTGACACCTCAAAAGTTTTCTTTCAAATTACTACTAAAAAGATACCAGAAAAGGCTAAAAAGATACCAAGGTGGCTGCTGGGGTGGGGTTCTATTTTGTTCCTGAACAATTTTACCAGCTGTAGCCCTCACACAATTCATGAAGAAAACCACCCACTGTCTTGACTTGAGAGTGGTGGTTGGAAATAACCACACTTTACAATACGCAAGGGTTATTCTCGTTAGCACCTGGCTAAAATTGCAAAGTGGAGAGAGCCAGGCTGAAGCTACATGGGGAGTGTAATGAAAGGTTCTTTGTAAGGAAACTGCACTTTCTTCCTTTGCTGTTGCCAACACCTTTCACATCTCTGCATAAACCTGGTCCTCAAAAAAAGCCTGCAGCAGGTTGCCCTCAAGTAGGAGTCAGGTGAAGGGGTGCAAAATGTCTTCATTGAGTTTGCCCTCTCAGGACAATTTTAATGCACTGACAACTTATTTACATGTTTCTAATACAAGCCTGGAGAGCCCTTACAGAGACAGGGAAGAAGACATCAGCTGAAGCAAGGAGCTACAAAATCAATCCATCTCCGAGCGAGGCAAAGCGTCCCTGGTGCTGGCTCAAGGGCAGGCGTGGTGGGGGAAGCCAGAGCAGTAGCTTTGTCCTGCTTTCTCAGCGTGAATCTCTGACCACCCACCCTTTTGTGAGACCCAAAGAGCTGGGAACCTGTTTTCCACTCCATAGTCCTACCTGGTAACCTCCCCTTCTTAGCATATACAGGACTCCTGGCAGTGAGCCTCCAGGGTCCAGAAACGTTAAGTACTTCCTAGAGATACGGCAGATGCAACAGCTAATGAGGTCTTGGACAAGATCTACTCTTTTCTTTTTTTTTTAACCCGCTTATGGGGAAGGAGGGAGTAGAAATATGAACTGATCTTAAAGCACTGCTTGATTTCTTGAACTGCAGTGCTAGATTTTCCCAGGCAGAATTAGACAGACAATATGTCATTTCCAATTAGCTGCAGATGCAAATTACTTGCTATAATACCATCTAAAACCACACAGCATGTACCTTCTTCTTGGCACAGATGCCCCCAGGACAAAATGGAGCCTGCAATACTGTTTCCAGCCTTTTTTTTTTTTTTTTTGCAACCCTATACCTCCATCACTGGGTTCAACAAATTGCAAAGTGCAAATCTTCCTTCCTTACTTCTTAAGTGCCATCTTAAATGTAATGTTCCAGACTTCTAGTCAGATAAAGGAGCTGTGCAAAACAGCCCAGAGCTATAGCAGTGCAGCCAATGGGCAAGAACTTGTCTGTTCATGGGTCTATTCCCCACTAAAATACATTCTTCTTTTTCTCTCAAGCAAGGATACATAAAGGACACTTCCTATACTAGACAACAACACATATACTATGTTCACCTGGAGCTGTACAATCAGGTCAGCAGTCAAACTTTCAATGAAGCAAGAGAAATTGCCCATAAGCATGCAGGTGACCAGTATTTGTACCCAGAAAAGCACTTTAGCTATTTCCGGATGAGTAATGAGCTACAGCACATCACCATCTCAAGGATCAACAAAGCCTCTAACTATAAATGCTACATATTTCATATTAACTCAAGTACATTTCAGAAATTCACAGCCATAAAAAATAAAATAAAATCTGAGCATCCTTTACAGTGTCTAAGTGTACCCTAGAAGCGTCTCGGTTCTCAGTTCTGACTCTGACTTGCAATATATCTGGATTTTTTGCGCATTTTCAGAAGCTTCTGTTTTGTTTGCACAGGTGTCCAAGCCCATACACTCTTTCTGGAATATGCAATTACACAAGTACACCTTTTAAAGCACATTTGCAGCACATTGAAAACTGGAAAAAAAACAAACACAAAAAACCAACACCATGAGCTGCATTGAGTCACACAAAAATGTGAGAGAAACGGACACATCATATTTAAAGTTATATGTCTATTCCAGAACAGTTATTTCATCCACATTTCAGAGCTAACTCTCTGTAGCAATACTGAGTAAGATAGAAGCTAGAAAAACAATTCAGAATATAACTAAGATACAAACCTTGAAAATACCATATCGGATTAGGCTCGCTTGAATGAAGATGATGATTTGGGGATCAGCTTTCTAGCAAAATTTCAATACATTGGCTATAATGAGGGCTTGATTTGCTCTCGGGATTTACTTAGCCATAAAGGATATCCCACAGGGAGACAGAGCTGCTGAAACAACCGCGATGAGCGTTGTGAAAGAAACAGAAGAATGATGAAGCATGTTGGGAACCGCGCACAGTTATTCTGACTTTCACTTGTCGAAGTAGTTCTAGGAGCCTAAAAATATCTAAAAATCACATCCCCTCCCTCCCTAGTCCCTGGGCTGTTCCAAGAGATGCATCTCTAGGTCAGAAATCACATTTCTCACCAATTGACCTAGGAACTACAGGACAGCAGCGC
>NW_009703939.1:24876-61812 GCF_000703405.1 Apaloderma vittatum | reverse complement strand
GAGTGCTCCCAGCTGCTCTGTAGGGCATCCTCGTCACCAAATGTTCCCCGCACCCAGATGAGGCGGGGATCAAGGTCATGTCCTTTGAGAGCTCATAGGAAGGAGAAGTGGCCCAGGTGAATCGCCACCCTGCCCAAATCCCACTGGAAAGGGAAACGGGGTCCTGGCACAGTCTCACTATATCCAGGTATAAGTACTCTGGGAGCTGAGGCATGAAAGCACTGGTGCCATTGCACATGTCGGCATGAAACAGCTCTGATCTCTCACATCCAGGAAGGCAGAGCTTCAGCTGGGAGATGCTGGGCTCTGATGCCTCAGTCTTTGTCTCTCCTGAAGGTCTACAAGCAGCTCCAGCCAAGTTTCTGAGTAGTCAGATCTATCGGAGCCACATTGCCAAGACACCAGCCTGGCAAGGACTGCAGCACAACCAGGGACTCCAAGCAGCACCTGCCACTCTTCCTCCTTGTGCAAACCAGCACAGCCATCTCACCCCACCCCATTCCATCCCACTCCAGCTGCAGAGCTCTGCGGATTTTCCTTGCACAACCAGGGGCCAGCCTGGGGTAGGAATGCCATCCTTCAGCACTGCTAAAAACTGTGGCCCGGTACAGAGCACTTCACTTGTATACTCAGTCTGCCCACCCAGTTTGGTCTGATCAGAGATGTGGGAACTGCTGGAAGTCACTCTCCACTGGATGTTGCCACCCTGTGGTGTTCCTCCTCTCCAGGCAAGGAGGGGTTTGGACACTTGTTTACCTCACAACTCAGTCTGCGAAGGATCAGGCTTGAGGGATAGGCAACAGGGGCTGCAGCGGGCCCGTGCTGCCCGTGATTTACACACATGCACCAACTCCCACATAGATCACAGGTACTGGAGCTCACCCAGTCTGGTGCAAAGGCTGGCCATCAGGTGAATCCGTGAAACACACAAGAAATAGACACCAAACCTCCTTTACTCGCAAAGCTTCACCTCGACCAATAGCCCTACAAAAGATGGTGGGAGCATTTGAGCCAAGGTTTCCATGAGTAGCTCAGCCAGGGCTGAATCAGGTGTAGCAACCCACAGCATCAGCAGCTGAAGAGAATTAAACCAGAGGAGAAGCAGGACTAGGTTTTCTCCTTCTAGCTATAGGGTCTAAAGGCAGACAGGTGTTATAGAAACTGGGTAGTCTGGGACAAAAACAGCATTAAAACAGAAGCTGCCTAACAAACTAACAAGCCTGCAACAATCGAAGAGGAGCTGCTCATTTCCCCCCTTTCTGAACTTGTTCAGCTCTCATATGAGGACCTTGGGTGGAGCAGCAGGTGTCCACCGTTCACTGCTGGAAGGAGATCAGCAGCACTCAGCTCCAAGGGTGGTTAAGCCACACTCACAGCAACAGACATGGCTTCAGACAGCAGAAAGCCAGATCCTTCCTCCAATATCACCTTAACTCTGCCCAGCAAAGCAGCTGCAGAACCATGCAGGAGCTGGGAGGGCTGGATCCAGAAACAAACACACAGAGAGAAATGAAGGAAGAGAATTAAGAATTGTGCTTCCCTAAATATGCTCCAGCCACCTCCCTTGGGATAGGAGTCATTGGCCCAGCTAGCCAGCATCACCAGGGTGCCTTTGATGCCTGAAGACAACTCAACCCAGAAGACAAAGCTCTGCTCACCCAGAGACATTCCTCTACACCACCCTCTCCCTCCTGGCCACCTCTCAGCCCTTCTCAGGCATCAGCTGCTGCACACCCAGCTGGACTGGCCAAAACCCACCCCACAGCCACAACACTGTCAAATATCCCTGAGGTGATAAAATCCTCTTTTCACCACTGAAATTCCCCAAATCAAGCCCATCTCAGTAGAGCTGATTGCACACAGGGCATAGGGAGAGAGACAAGAGAGCCAAGGGGTAGCAGCCACTGGCCTTGCATAGGTAGAGGCTGGTCCTTGTCCACTAATGTTGACCAACACCTGGAGATTTATCAGGGCTTTTCTGTCTTTGTATCATGCTTTCCAACACAATGTACCTTGCCGTGAAATAAAAGCCATCAATCTATGAAGGAGGATGCACACACTGCTTCATGCTGCCACTATCAGCTCTGGGGAGCCCCACGTGCCTCCTAATCAGTGTAATTCCTCCTCCTCCTCCCCCTTGTGCCCCCGGTGCTCCAGGAGGTACCAAGACAGCACAGCCTCCCCAGCTTCTCACCTGGGCCTTTGACAGCACAGCAGAGGGCTGGGAGGGATGGAGAGGGGGCAAGCAAAGAACTCAGGCAGCGAAGAGAGCGTCTCGGGGAGCTCAGGTGTGGTGGTGAAGGCATTCAAGGGCCCAGCTCAGACAAGAAGTCCTCAAGGAAAGGCCAGTGGTGGCAGCCCTCAGTTCAGAGTCACACCATCAAGTGTCTGAAAGTCACCCCATGTCTATAGGATGTGCCCTTGAATCACTAAACTCAGCAGAGAACCCAGAGCTGAACTGAATGCAAACCAGCCCAAACCTTCACAGTTTGGGATTTATTTTATTCCCAATCCAGAACAGCTGTTATTGAACTTCAGTCGAAACTAAAGCAGCCACTACAGAACCCAGATGAAGATAGGGTAGGAAAATACACCAGCTTGATTTCTGTGCGGGCACTACAGCACAAGCAGCTCAGAATTAACAAATGCTTTGAAACATTTCACCTGTGCACTGAAACAAAACTTGTCCATGGTAGGGGGAACCTGCTGTTAACTCAGAAAGCTCATGAGATGTGATGCGTGTTGGGAAAGAGAATATGACACTGCATTGTACCAGTCATTCCTGGAGCCTGGTTTGTTTATTTATTATTCCCAGAGCAAAGTAAAAAAAAAAAAAGTCAGAGCTTAATCTGAGTCTGTGAGGGTTTTCACAGGGGAACCAAAGACCAGGTCTTCAGTGGAAGCGATGGCAAGGCCCACCAGCTGGAATCTGACAAGAGCAAAATTCAGAGGAGCCAGGTTTCAGCAGCAAGGTTAGGTAGCTGGACACTGTTATGCCTGAAAAGCTGCTGATGCTTGGATTTTGAAGGTACCATGGTGACGTATGTCTGCAAGGAAAAGTGAGCACATTGGAAGGGACTTTGGTATTTCTTGATTTTTCAGTTCCTCGGTGCTATTTCTTAATTCTTTGTGCAGATATAACTCCAGACAAGCTGTGGCTGAATGTGTGTGTAAAGCCAGAAGAGTTCTTTGGCTTATCCATGATTTTGATTTCTACTATTTTATGAAAATTATTTTTTGCAGGGCTGCAGATTGTGTAAGCTCCAGTGCATATGACCAAGGACACAAAATTTAAAAAAACCAATCTACTAGCCCTCTAGAGAAAGAGGACAAGCCCTGCTTCAAGTGCAACTTGGAGACCTTGGGGCCCAGAACCCAGAGACCACCTTTTCAGGGTCTCGAGGTAGACTGCTAAGAGTAAGGGTGTCCAGGAGCCACAAATGACCATTTTGACATTTCCTGTCCCAGTCTTGGTTATCATATCCCATTATTTCCAACTTCAAAAAGTGGCTGTTGATATTGCAGGCAGTGGTCTGGACTTGCTCACAGAGAGTGGATCAAGAGCAGCATCAAGACAGTCGAGGTGAATCACTCGGGGTACTTAGCAAACTCTGCTTGCACCGACTGTAGTAGCACGTACAGAACCATCTGGGCTACATACTGGATCCCATTCTTCTGTCCAGTTTATTTTTCCCCATTGCCCATGTGTCAGGAACACCAGGAACTCTGAATCCCTCCTCACAGACTCAAATTAAGCCACCAAGAAGCATCCCACTGTCTACGTTAAACCCCTATCAGAGAGGGTTGAGCGTGGCCCCAAGCACTTTTGGATGTCTTGGCCAAATTCAACTCCAACCTTGCAGCTCCATGTAAACATTTATGAGCAGAGCTGCAACAACTGCATGCTGAGGGTAGCCTGTGAGCTCCTGAAAGAGGCAGCACTATCGGCGTGGAAGCACCCTGTCCTTTCCAGCCGGCTCAGCCCAGAGCCAAAGCATAATCCAAGTTACCACCGAGGGCTGCAGGGCTCCAAAATCACACTAGGACACCGTTTTAACAAGAGGTCTGCTGCAGGCAGGAGGACCCTCAGGTTTTCCTCTATATATAGTTCAACAAAAAGCATTAATGTCACACGGTCTATCTTCAGATGGTGACATCAGCTCCTGAAAGCTAAGCCTGCTAATGCCAACCAATCTCCTTGATTTAAACTGCCAAATCTGAGCAAGGCAGTAAGAGAAACTCAAGGCTTTACGATCAGAAAGGAAAGCCAACCCAGCTACTCAGGGATCAGCTCTTAGAAGCCCACAGCAGCCCAGACTGGAAGCCACCTCTTCCTTTGTTTGAGCAGCAGCGTGGTGCAGGTACCATCCCAGCACAGGCTGCGCACAGAGTCTCAAACTCTAGCAAAAGTTTTACAATGAGCAGGTCCAATGTTTTCTATTTTTAAAACTCTTCCCTTCTACTGGAAAATTACTTTTAATGAAAAATATGCCCTTAGCCAGTGATTTTCACCTCTTTTGAAATTCTGGGTTTTTTCAGTGTCACCAGGAAAAAAAAGAAGAAAACAAACTACATTACTTTTCATAATTTGGAGGTTTTGCTTCCTCTTTTGATTATCTTTTTTTTGTTCTCACAGTGAAATACTGGTGAATAAATCACGTCCCCATGTGGGAGTTTTAACAAAATGTTTCATTTTTTATCCTTCTTTCTTTCCTGTTGTCACTCCTCCTTTCCTTCGAACTTCCCTGAGTCGCTGAGCGGCAGCGTTGCAATCTGTCACGCGGACAGACGAAGCACGGCTGCATCTCACCGCACTGTCTGCTGAGAGGGTCAGAAGGGGCAGATCACTTAACACTACACCTGTTTTATGAATAATAATACAGACAGTTTTGCTGGGTTCCTGGGAGGATATTTTCCCACCAGGATAAGCTTCGCATATTGAACAAATTAATGTCTTTAACTCGCTTGACTCTGGTTAGCTCGGTTGCGATGGGAAGCTCCAGCGGTGCCATTTGAGCAGGGGAAAGACCAGGCAGACCTTTGAGGCAGGTTTGTTAGAGTCTCTTGTGCTTTCCCTCTCTGCAGGCTTCACTTATGGAGGCATGAGATTATAAATTTGGGGTTGAAGTGCTTGTTTTCAGTGCAAAAATACAGATAGAAAAAAAAGAAAGAAAAAAAAAAAAAGCCTGAGAATAGGATCCATGAAGCTTGAAAAAAACAAAAGTTATCCAGGAGCACACCAGGTTTGGGTCAGGCTAGAATACTCCACCTGGAGCAAAACGAAGCACTTCAGTTCTTCCCTCAGTGGCTGGACTAGGTCAGAAAAGAAAAAGCACATTAAAAAGTTATTTATTTAAATTGCTTCAAAAATTCATAGAATTCAAAGAATCCAAGAGTTTCTGTCTAAGATGGTGGAATTAAGTGTTCTGATTCAAAGCAGCAGGTTTCTTCAGGTTTTTTTTGAAGCAACAATACCTGTCCTCTCTTGGCCAGAGGACTGTTCCCATCAGCATGAGCGGCAATAGCCCCAGTGATGTTCCTGCCCCGATTCGGGCTGCCCAAGAGTTTCAGCAGGGTCCCTCAGCCCCATCCCAAGCTGGACCTGTGACCGCAGCAAAAGAGGACACTGCTCTGCCAGCTCTAGTCAGTGCCTCTCTCATATATTATTTTATTTGTTTTGTTGGCTTTTATTTAGAGTGAAAAAATAATTTAAAGCAATTATCTGTACAGGGGGAGGCAAGGGAATGGTTAGCTGGTCGAAGGATCTGTGACCCCCTCCCCAGCCAAGCCAAGGAGGGTTAGAGGGGGTGATTTACAGCTGTACAAAACCACAACAATCCCATCGAGGAGGAACGGAGGGTGGAGGACGTCTCTTGAGCTCTCGCAGGCTCAGAGCAGAGGGATGGGAGTCTGTGCAAGGGCACAGGGGGCCAGGGTCTGGCCAGAAGGAGGCCAGACCCTCAAGTGACCTGCAGGGGTGTCTCCAGCATCTCCATGAGGAAGGTGTCGATGGGGGTGTCCCCAATCAGCTTGAAGAAGAAGAGGTGCTCCAGGCACTTCAGCCCGATGGACCGCAGCGCTGGCAGGCGCAAAAGGAGTTTGGCAAACCTGGAAGAGAGCAGAGTCAGAGGCATGTGGGAGGCACTGGCCACTCTCTCCCACATGTTTCCAAGCCCATGGCAGGGGTTCAGGAGAGCAGAGCCCAAATCCTCCCCAAAAATGCTTTGGGGAGACCTCAGTCTTAGATTCCCCTGTGCTTTCAAAATAAGCATTTCTCTCCAAATGGAAATATTTTCAAAGCAGAAATTAGCATTTTTAAAACTTAAAAAAAATGACAAAACAGTTTTAAAAATGCATTCAGATTCTCCAAGACTTGAATTAGCGACTTACATCTCCATGGTGCCATTTAAATCCTTGCAAAACCACCTTCAAAAATCCCTATCCTCCCGAGAGAGTGTGCGATCCCTCAGCGGTACCTCTGCCAGTCACTGCCTCCTGTTTCGAGGCACAGCTGCAAGGGGGTACAGCAGGCAAAGTGCCTCCCCACATCTCGCTTGCAGCCCTCTGCCGTCACATCTAGAGCCAAAAATAGCAGAGGATGCTGCGGGCGCATCACTTGGCCGACGGTGATAGGGACGGATCCAGCTGCCGGCGTTTAAAGAGCTTGGCCAGCAGAGGGTAGGATTGGATTGAAAAGCAAGAAAATTACATCTCACCAACACCCTAAAGGCTCTGGCCCAGAATTAGGGGGCTGAGAGGAAAGGCCAACCTGCGGTAGCTGGGCTGGGCAGGCACTTTTGACTGGTGTCCTGCCCTTGCTTTGAGGGCAGCTCATGCAGAGCTGGACACCCCTGCCTGACTCTCCTCTTTCCAGGATGGGCATTGCCCTGCCTGCCTTGCACTCACCGCCCTGGCTGCTCAGGGTACTTCTGCTTCGTGTAGGCTTCCAGCGTGGCATACACCTTCTCCCTCAGCGATTCCACTTCTGAGGGGCTGGACAACCCCTTGGCATCTGGACCAGGGAGAGAATACAGGTGAAGAAGAAATCACTGCAGAGTGGACCTTTGCACTGCCAGCACAGTTACTGTGTGCGCAGCGGGGAGAGGACTATCTTTAATCATGCACCCAGGGACTGGGACAGATCTGTCTGCAGTCGTGATGTTCCCAGCCACAGCCCTCCTGCCTGTGACCTGCCTCAGCCCACAGGGCACGTGTGTGCTCACATATCTCCCTGGGGAGGAAAGGCTGAAGGAGCTGGGTCTCTTTAGCTTGGAGAAGAGGAGGCTGAGGGGTGACCTCATTAATGTTTATAAATATGTAAAGGGTGGGTGTCAGGAGGACAGTGCCAGGCTCTTCTCAGTGACAGGACAAGGGGCAATGGGTACAAGCTGGAACATAGGAGGGTCCACAAAAACATTAGAAAAACTTTTTCCCTGTGAGGGTGACAGAGCCCTGGCACAGGCTGCCCAGGGAGGTTGTGGAGTCTCCTTCTCTGGAGACATTCAGAACCCACCTGGAAGTGTTCCTGTGTGACCTACTCTAGGTGATTCTGCTCTGGCAGGGTGATTGGACTAGATGATCTTTCAAGGTCCCTTCCAACTCCTAGCATTCTGTGTCACCTGGGACTGCTCCGGGCCTCAGACCTACCTGGGTTAAAGAGGACAATGGCTCGCAGGCACCCAAGCTCCGACTTATCCATCTGCATGTCTTTCATTTTGGACACCAGCTCTGTCAAAACCCTGCAGATGGGGGACATGGGTGGGCAGATGATCAGAGACACGTATAGACAGCAAGGCTGAGGGCTGAAAAGCATCTGGGACAGGCACTGGGAATATCTCCAGTTCCTCTCTGCAGGAAGAGGCAGCTGTGAGGGACAGTCATGCCGCACGCTGCTCTTCCACATGTGCAGCAGCAGCATCCAGGGACCTAAGCATCAAATTTGCTCCTGTTCTCACTTTGCTCAGCACATGGCCTCTGTGCTCCGTCTGGATTATGGAAAACAATTTGCACTCACTTGAGGAAAACCACATGGGTTTTTCTTTGCATTTCACTGTGTAAAACACAGCCACAGCCCTTACGTGTGTCAGTTGTGTAAGAGCGGTAACGTGTGTCCTGCCATGCAGGGAGCAGGCTTGGCACGGACAGTACACGTGCAGTCATTATATGAGCAAGTTGAGGTTTAAGGTTTTACCAGTTAAAGCTTTTGCTGTCAGTATTAGCTCTAGAGCCAGTTACAGCAAATTCTTGAGAGAAAGCAGAGAAGCATTTCTCCCCTTGCACACCCAACCAAAGATCTACTTCTGCAGCTGCAAATCCCTTTCCAAGGTGCCTTCACCCCATTCTTTGTTTTTAAGCCAGTCAAGTATCCTCTCTTCATTCTAAACTAGTTCTGTCCCAAATCACCATGGGTCAGTCTGCTCTAGTTTTCACTGAGGACACATTTCCCATCCTGAGGGCAAACAGAGGCAACCTGGCCACCACTGCTAGGGGATGAGAGAAACAAATCATGTACCTGTCAAAGATGGAGCCCACACCAGCACTGTGAGCACTGCTGCGATGCACGTGCAAGCCTGTGGCGAGAAGGATGCCGTCTTGCACTGACACTGAGCGATGGGAAAAAGAGGCAATGAGCAGCTCATTCCAGCCTGCAAGAGGAGGTGTGCAGGACATAAGAGGTAGTTAAAAAAAAAACCAAACACAAACCCACAAAAAAACCCCCCAACCCCAAAACAAAATACCAAACAGTCTCACATGCTGTCTCTCTGCTAGCTTCACACTCAGCTCACAGGAGAGATGGGACCCCAGGTACTGACTGCACCCTTGCCAACACTGCAAGGGGTGGCAAACCCCAATGAGCAGCAAGGAAGGAACGTGCAGGAGAAGATTCAAAGAGGCTGCATGTAAAGGAAAAGATGCTGGCTTTCCCTCCAAAAGATCATCCATATTCCTTGCATTAGCAACCCCTTTACATCATTTTGCACGTTATGCACTAAAGTGACTCACACGTATGAAAGTTCTGCAGTTAAAGGAATTGCATTAACCAGACACATTTATTCATTCTCCCCCAGCCCTCCCACATATCTGCATGAAGAGGGGAACAAATGGCAGATTCCACCATCCCATCCACAGCCTTTGTCAACCACTCATCATGGCTCAAGCTGGGTTGCTTGCCCTGTGACACTAGATTTTCCTGGCTGGCTGGCTGGCACAGCACACAGCCCAGAGAAGGGACCCAGGAAGAGCCCCAGAGGCCACAGGTGAAGGACATTACCTGCCCGGAGGAGAATGACTTGATCTGCCAGCGTTAGGTCAGAGAAGTGGGGAATTCGCTTGGCCCACTCAACAAGTGTGAAGAGCTGTTTGTCAGCCGCATGGCATATGTTGGTGACAGGGTCATTTGTCTAATTAAGAGCCATATCAAAAGAAAAAAAAAGAAGAATTTGTCAATGTAAAATCTGTGATAATCACCGTCTGCATTTCACAGAGTACTGGATTCGATTAACGATACTCAGAGGCAAAAGTATAACGAACAAATTGCCAACAATCTCAGCTGTGCACTGTTGAGAAGAAAATATATTTATCATTACTGTCCCCTCTACAGCCAGCCAAATCAGCTGGTTGCTAGACTTTGCTTTTTCCTTGCTGTTCTTTGCAAAGCCAGCCCTGCATGGCAGGCTGCAGTCTTGCTCTCCAGGCCACATCAGCAGCCTCTGAACAGGCATGTAAAGCAGTTTTATCCAAACCAGTGAAACCAAAGCAGGGAACTTGCTATGTCCAGCTCCAATTCAGTCTTAGTCACTGAGGCAGACAAGCAGTGTCCAGAGCTGCACAGCTGTGGAAGCCAGAGCTCAGACTCTCTGTCATCCAATTATTGCCCCATCTACTCACTGAAACCAAAGGGAACTGGAGAAACATGCTAGGAAAATAATGTATAGGCTGTTTTCTAGTTGTTATTTAGATTAGCTTCGAAAGAAAAATTGTTAGTGATTTTTAGGCGGTGTGAAGCAAACTCCCTTGCTGAACGAGCTGTTCACGTGGGGTTTGTCTTTTCAAACTGTCCCTCAAAGGCTCTTATCTCAAGTGACAGTAGTGCCCCTTACCGAACTCTCTGTGTTCATGTCACTGTACGCCTCTGTTTTGGGTTCCACTGCCAGCTCAGCTTCCAGGATCCTCTCCACAGGCATGTCCTCGCTGCCACCGCTTGTGGACTCGGCCTCATTGTCACTCCGCTCCCTGCTCCTCTGCCTCTCCTCCTGCACAGCTGCGAGACAGAAATGTTGCTCTTTGCACACACAGCAACACTCACCTGCTTACAGTGGGTCCCTGTTCCTCTGGGAGGAGGGATGAGAAAATCCCTCAGGATGGGAAGAACAGAAAATGAATGGCTGCCTCCACCAACTCCACGGATAACTTCAGGGTTGCTGTAGGCCAGTGGTTTCCAAATTTGACAGAAGGTTGTGATTTCCAAGGTATCAAGCTCCAAAATAGAGGAAAGAGGAGTTGATACCTCCAGGTGGTAGCCTGGACTATGCTGTCACTAGATGCTGGAGGAGTCAAGAGGAACCCAGCACCCAGACACTGAGCTTTGCTGTGCTCACAGCATGCTTCAAATAGCCCCACAGTGGCCAGAACACCCAGCAGCGGGGCTTGATGGTTCTTCACCTCCAGCTAGATGCATCTGAGTAAACGCTTAGCCAGTCTCATCCAGCCCTGGTGTCATCTCTCCCTCCACCACCTCTATTCCCAACCCTCCCCACCAGAAAGCATTTCCTAGCACCTCTGAATGCCCCAATACTTTTCACTCTCTTGTCCCATCTCTATACATTTTCCAAAATATCTGCTTGACTGGAGGAACAGAACTACTGATGTTCTCTCCAGATCTCAGCTATCAACTCCCACAGCTGCTGGGTATGTGGAGGACTAGTCGGTGGTAGGACACGTGTAGGTGGGGTGTCAAGTCTTGTGCTCAACAGAAGTCCTGGGTGCACATTTTTGTTGGAGAAAACCCAAAGGGACAGGCAGGCAGCTGGCCTGGTCTGCAAGAACAACCTGTACTGAGCTGTGGGCAGTTATACACCTGAAATGAAAGGTTCACTGGAGAAGAAGGTGGCTGCAAAGCTGCCCACTGCCACACAGACATTGGTGTTTCATTATTCAAAAACTTAATGGTTTCGCGACTTGTTAGCTAAGCACTAGGCAGTCAGTATCCAGAGGAGCGGGAAAACCACTGAGGTCAAGGGGTAAAAAAGAGTCCTTTAAGAGAAGAGACCTGCATAAACACCAGGGGACACCAGGGAAGGGGGAGCTCACTAAGTCCAGAGCTCATAGCAAGCCTGCAGGAGAATTTCACTCCGATTTTCTCAATTAGGTAAATGCTGCTGGAAGAAGGGTATGACAAGCTTTTATGTCAGATACCTGGATCAGAGATTTCTTTCCCATTTGTCTTTACAGCTCTGCTGTTTGCAGCAGTGTCAGGAAATAAGTCCTTGCGTTGGCCTTGCCTTACCCTGGCTGATGTGAGGGTGCTTTCAGAGGAAGGGCCAAACCATGGGAGGTTCTTCAGCACTGAAGCTTGTGACCACTTTGCAATGCTCAGCACTTCACTGGTTTCTGCCAGCTTGGGTGATTCCCAGCACCACGCAGCTGCTGGTGAACTGGCAGCACCCAAGGAGAGGGCTCAGTGGGGCATCCAGTCTGGTGCTGGTGAAGGTAAGCAACATGGGATGCACATATGTGCCAGCCAGCTGGGGGAAGCACTTGTCCTCTTTAGCGTAAAGGACAGGAAGAAGGCAGAGAAATATTTCTGAAATCATCAAAATCTTAGTGGAAGAAAGAACACGTCAAAGAAATAGCAGTCCCATCACTCAGCTTTTAAAGTCATCCAGCATTCCTCGTTCAAGCTGCAATCTGTCCCCATTTTCTGCAGCTCCCGGAAAGCCCCTGTGATTATTGCAGCCAACCTCTCCCCCTCAGGATCCACCAAGATCCTGGGGTTTAAATTTTCGCGCTCTGCAAACAGAAGTTGCGCTCACACCTGGTCCTCTGAACCACTTCACACTCAGCTGGAAGGGAGAGCTGTGCCTGAGATTAGGTTTTTGATTCAAGCTTAGCATTTCGCAGTCACTATAGCACAGCACTGATGATGCTACAGGGAATAAGACGAGGCTCAGCCTGTGCCCAGCGTTACAGCTGCCTCCCCAGGCTCTGCCTTGCACAGCCTGAGCTCTTGTACAGGGATCAGCTTGCATGCTCCCCAGGGGGACCGTCTGACATCCAAAAAGGCACAGCTACACTGCCTGCTAGCGTTCAACCCTGGTGACGGCACTGCTTTTTTATCTTGGAGGGGAAAAAAACCCCAGCTTAAATGCTGTACTAGCTGTCACTACCTGAGCTTGCATCTGTCAGTGATATTTGGGTGACAATCCCGCTCAGCGGTCCTTGCTCCACCAAGGAGGGAGCAGCTAGCTGCAGGGGGCAGAGGTGAACAGATCAACACGCAAGCCTTTCCTTGCAGCAGTGACTCACTTGGTGGTGCCTTTCACAAAGACCTTCGCACTCTCCAGAGCTGGGTGGGAGAGAGGCAATGCTGCAGGACCCACTGCAGACACGTGTCACCGTCAGCAGCTCTTGGAGGCTTCCTTCAAGTCAGTGCAAAAATTCTCTTTAGGTCCTGTTGCCTCAGGTCAGATCCTTGCTCCAGATCAACACCTCAGGTAGTTTGGGCCAGAAACACAGTCTTTGGGGGGCTGCAGTGAGTGCACATGGAATATGGAGTAGATTCCATGAACAGTTTCTCTCCTGCAGCACAAAACCACCAAAGGATGTGAACTGTACCAGAGCTCATCTCCAAAGGTGATGTTAAGAGTGGAAACAACAGAGAACTATAAAGATAGAAATAAATCATTCACCCTTATCTTCCAGTGTAAGAATTAGGTGGTGACAAATGAAGTCAGTAAGCTGAAAACAAAAGAGGATGTTGTTCTTCACAAAGGAGACAAGCAGCTGCAGGACTCCTCACTGCCGGGTGCTGTCAGAGGTTTACAGGGGTCCAAGGGGTCCAGGCCATTAAAGAGCCACTAACTAAAGTCAAGCTGGGGTCAAAATCATTTAATAGCTTCAACAGTCACCAGTATATGTTTAGGTGGCACGGGAAGAAAAATACGGTGTAGGAGCTTTCCCATCAGCTTCATTTCCTTTAGGAAACGAGGTCAAAAATGCCCCAAAGCTGTCAGTGTGGACTTTTGGAATGCTCCAGCCTTGGAAGGCCACTAAAGAGCCAGATTTACCTTAATAAACGTGAGGAAAATTTCTGTAAGCCCATTCCTTCCACCAGCCCACACATACCTTCCCTCTTCATCCCCATGGCCAGGCACTTCTGATAGCGGCAGTACTGGCAGCGGTTGCGTTGGCGCTTGTCTATGAGGCAGTCCTTGTTGTCCCGGCAGGTGTAAACCAGGTCCTTCCGGATCGTCCTCTTGAAGAAGCCTTTGCAGCCCTCACAGCTGTACACCCCGTAGTGCTTCCCTGGGGAGGCAAGGGGAGGCCGTTAACGAGCAGGCAGGCATCTGCCTTTCCCTCCAGCGTTGAAGTGCTCAAATTAACACCAAAGGTGGAAAAAACAAACAAACAACAAATCAAAAAAAACCTCACAAACCACAAAAACAACTGCCTGCAGACCTGACTTGGCTTCAGTGGCTCTTTGCAGGAATAGTGACCAGCAGCATTCAAACTATAAGACCACTGCTTTCCTGTGATAAGGAGGGATCACATTCCAGGGCAAGGATGTGGAGCCACATCTTGCCCAAGTGCAGAAAATCCATAGGAAGCAAATGGGGCGCACCCATATGGAGGGGGTCTGCAAGGCACGGCCAGGCTGCAGGTCTCTGGGGTAGCAGAGAAATCCCAGGCACAGCCAAAGCCCAGCTAAGGCAAAGCACAGGTGACTTTGACACATTTACCTTTGATAAACAGGGCCAAAATGTAAAATGAGATGACACAGATAAGGGAGAAGAGCATGGCTTTTATATTTGCTCCTTTTTGGGCACAGCACAAAACAGACAACCTGCCTTTGGGTGAGCCAGACCCAGCTATGAATTCCACAATGCCAGTATGGCCCCAGAAAGCTTCCGCAGTGTTAACTCCTGCATGAGTCTTGCTTCAGAATGTTGGGGCACCTTTCATTGCACAAAGCCTTCCCCAAGAAAAAAAACCCTCCTACCTGAGGACCTGTCCCCACAGATGGCACAGATGTGTTTGGCTAAGGATCCTGGGCTTGTAGATGGATAATTCATGTTCCCCATCCCCGGGAGACCTGGCAAGGGCTTGACATCCTCCAAGCTGCTGACATTGTTCAGGACATTGAGCTGCAGAAGCAGAAGCCACAAGACAAGTTAGAGGGTCGAGACTCATACCTCAGTGAAACCATCCCCAAACTGTCCTCCCTTGCTGCTCCTGCTGGGCTCGTCCCACAGGCTTATCCCCAGCAACAACATGGGGTTGCCAGGGGCGGACAGACATCCTCTGGTGAATCCAGCTGGAGAGATTTAGGCAGATGCCTGGTAGCAGACATTGCCTTTCATGCTGCCCTGACGAAGCAGCCAAAGCCAGGACTAAGCAGAGCTGGAGAAAGGCAGCAGCAACCCAACTGCTCAGTTTGAGCCTCCAAGTGACAAGGCTGGTGGGATCCTGCCTGCTTCACCAGAGGATGCTGATCACTGGCTGCTTGCAGCCTCGAGCACTAACAGCTTAGTGAGGAAGAGCTCTGTGGCCAGGCAGTTTATTGCAATTAAACCTGCACTGCTGCATCACTAGGGAAGTTGTAATGACATTTACAGAAAAAAAAAAAAAGTAGTATATAGGTTAGCTTCCCCGCCTCGTGATACGCAAATCTGCATAAACACATGAAAACATGGCCCTTTTCGTCACTCCCTGGGACTCAGGTTCCCAAACACTATCACAGGCTGAAGAACAGCAGATTTGGGGTTGCCAGATTAAAAAACATGGTGAGCAGGCTAAGCATCTCGGAACCAGGGGCAGTCAGATGCAGGTAAATGGCCCAGAGCCCCCAGCTGAGATCCCCAGGAGCTACTCGTGGCTGCTGCAAGTTAAAGGTTACAAACTGACATCGATTGGAGACCAAAGCCTGACGTTGCCCAGGGCTTCGTTTTATTGCTATTTGCTTTTGAGCTGTTGTCGGCAGGGCAGTGAGGATTAAGTGCCATTGAGCACATCTTGTCAAATGCTACCTGGCCAGTGCAACATCCCTTCAAAACCACTATCAAATCATCTTTCCCACTGCCATGCTTTGGGGACTGGGGATGATTTCTTTATCATTGAGCTCGTTTTTAGTAGCCAATCCTATTTATTAGGTAAAGTTCTTCTCACCAGCAAGAGAGCAGAAGCAGGGACAGAAAACAAGGCTTTGGATGAAAATCCAGCTATAGCCTTTGTTACGGTCTCCACAACATCTAAAACACTAGATTTCATGCATGCCGTTGCAAGTTCTCCATTATTCCAAAGAACTGTCCATTTCTCATAAAAAGTATAATACTTTCCCCAAGGAACTTCAGCAAAGAACAGGAAGGGCTCATCTCACTGGGATTTTTGGATGTGTCATCAGAAAAACAAAAAGGTGAAGCCAGTTTTCGTTCTCCCTCACCACTGTCCCTTCATTTTCAAAGCTTCAAAGGTCTGATGTAATTGAAAATATAAATTATCCAGCAAAAAAAATACCACAGTAGGAGCCAGGTTGTTTTGTCCTGCTAGAAAATAAAAGTTTAAAGGGAAAAATTACCTAGAGGGACAGAGGTTCACTCTTCCCAGTAGAGACCCAGGCGCAGGCACTGGCAACTGTAAATCCTAATGCTTCGAAGCCTGATCTTGACCCAAGGAAAGAGAAATCAACCCCTTCCTCCTCACAAGTGTCCAGCCACCTTTTTCACCCTGAAGACTTCTTCTTGGCAACATGCTGAGCCAGGAAGAACTTTTTACAGTTTAAAACATTACTCAGAGCTCAGGTGCCACCTTTCCTTTCTCTCTGGCTGCACTTCGAGACAATAACAGGGAGAGAGGGTGTATGAGGTGGGGACAGGAATGGGGCCGTTTTAGCCATCGGTGTCCTCAGAGCTTGACTCCTGCAGGTTAAGTGCAATCATGTATGATATCTGAGACAACTGCTTGAACCCAAATCCATTAGCTGCCTCCCTGCTGAATCCCCAAGGTCCAGCTGTCTCCTTACATTAGAGGCAACACAAATGAAACCTGCTCCTTGGAGCTGGGAACTTGGCTCGGTGCCCAGATTGAAGAAACCGCTTCCCAGAGCATCCCCAGCTCCAAAGGAAAAGCTCCCAACACAGCCAGTGCTGCTGTCAGCTCCACCACCACGAAATACCTCCCTTGGATGCCACAGGCACAAATATTGTCAGGCCGATGGGGAACAGTCAAGTAGTGCAAGGAGGGGAAGGATGCCCAGCATGCCCACTGCAGACAGCCCAGACCCACACAGGAGTTGAAGATGCTGGCAAAAGGCAAGTTAAACGCACCAAATCATCCTTATACTCTCCCAGAGCTCTTCAAGGACCTCCCTACCATCCTCTCACAGCCTCGGTGGCAGGTGCTAGGAAGAGCTTCAGACAGACCACAGAGTAACAGCAGGGTATGGGGCAGAGAGGGCTCAGGCACCATCTCCTTGCTGCTTCTTCAGCAGAAGCTGTGAGGCTCTTAAGCATTCCCTACTTTCAGGTCCCACTAATAAAACACAAAGTCAGGTTATAAAAGGCAGAATTTCCATCTAGATCTGGACTCTGGACCAGAAGATTTCAGCACACTATCAAAATTCCACACTGTCACCTTGGTCACAGCTATGCTGGAGGTGGTGCCAGGCTTTTGGGGCAGTGTGTCCCTGTCCCCACCCCACAGAGCCACCTGAGGAGTCTCCCAGCCCATCTGTAGCTCTGGGGAGGCACTGACCCTAACATCTGAGTCTCCCTTCTGTCTGGAGGGGAAACCTCAGCACCTGAGTAAGCTCAGGCAGTACGGATGCGAGTGCTTCATTTTTCTTCAGGCTAAGTTTATATGTAACACCGCATATGTGGCTGGCATTGAGCATTAATATTTGCCTCTCTCTAGAAAGCCTGTCTCCTTTCCAAATAATGAAACAAAGAAAATAGCCTTTTTCAGGAAGAAGGGGAATGCTTCAAACGCTGCAGCCCTTGCCTATTCCAATTATTTCCACACAGAGTAACTACAGACACTGCAAGAGATGCAGCGGAGGGAACTAGGCTGCATCCACAGTGAAAACAACTCTCTCCCCTTACCGTGCAGGGTGTTTTGAAATATATACAGGTGCCTTCTCTTCTCTGTGCCAGGGGAATTTATGCAGAAAGATTCACATGCTGGAAATTGTACTTTACAGTTGATCTCCTTAAGTGGCCAAAACGTCAGACTCCTCAACAGCCAACCTACTCCTACACGGTGTCAGAATGGGACTTTGCCCGTTCGGAACACCATGAATCGTGGCAAGGCAAGCGTGCTCATCTGCGTACCTGCGGACTGGCGTGTGTCACAAAATTCATGCCCGGGGCTGAGGACAGAGCAACGGGGTGTGAGCCAATGGAGGACGCGATGACTCTGTACGGTGAGCCCAGCGCATTCACCGGAGACCCGATCGCATTCATGGGGGACGGCAGCGCCCGGGAGGCGTTCGCAGGGGCCTCGAGGTAGTTGTGGTGCCCGTCCACTGAATTTCCCGTGGAAAGGCTTGACGACGGGCTCACAGACGTGGAACTGGCATGAACAGGGGAATCTACAGGGAGAAGCAGAAAGATGAAATGAGTGAGGCTGGCTATACAATGACCAGCTGCCCAGCCTCGGTTGTGTCAGGTTAGATGTTGGCCAAGACTCAAAGACAACCAGCAAATTAGTCTTGTGCTATAAAGAGAAAGAGCAAAACATTGGTTATGATATGAGAAACAGAGTTACACACAGCAATAAAACAAATTATGAAGATAATATTTAATAATCAAATCTCCCTTTACTGCTTCAGTGCCTCAGCTGACTTGGAAGAAGGCACCACTGCCCACGAGCCTCAGGCTAGTTTTCTCTGAACTATTCCCTGAGGTCCCGTTTCTTTTGACCTAGCTCTAGAGACAATGCACATCCAAAACCATGAAATCCCCACTGACCTGGCTGGAAATCCTAAATGCTCTCCATGTCTTATGGAGCACCTTTGCTCCCATGGTTTAGCTCTTCCCCCTTCCACCCACTACCCTGCTATTCTGCATGTTCCTCCAGCTCTCAAAACTTGATGTCAGCATCTTCAGGAAGAACTGGAGCAACGTAGGTCAGAAACTGCCCACAACACACTAGCAGTGCAGAGGACAGGACAAGACATCCACAAAACATTTTGTCCACTGCTTTTCCTCATTTAGTATGAGACAGAACAGAGACTGTGGCCACATGGCCGTGCCTGGGCAGACACTCTCTCAGCAACAAGGAAAGAGGGTTTCCAACTTCCACACTACTGAATTCCAGTGCACAGCACACAAATCGAGCCCCATGAGATCGATCTGCCCCTGAACCCCACTGGGGAAGAGGTGACATAGAAAAGCAATATAACCTTGATCATCGCCACTTTGGGGCAGTCTCTGAGATTGAACACCTCATCCAAGGCTTAAACACTGCCTTCTGTAAGACCAGTCTCAAATATTCAGAGGGTACCTGGGCATGAAATGCCCACTAGTCCTGAGGGGTTACATATCTAGCTTTATTTTAAGGATTTATATGACCTTTTCTCCCTCCCCTAGAATCTACCAACCCCAGTTAACATTAGCTGTCGTTAACATTTCAATGAACTATTGTTTCTCTGTTGGTTTTTCAACACAGGAGATCATTCCCTGGAGTAGCAAGGCAAAGATTTTGTGTGGGAAGGTCACACAGTTGGTTTTCCATGGCTGGCACAGAGGATGCTTGTTTCCATTACATTTGCAAGTAAGGCAGTGCTTTGGTGTTTTGTTTGTTTGCTTTTTTCCTCCTTTTAACATTATTGCAAAGTTATTTACGTGACAGTGTTTGTTATTTTACCTGAAGTAACAATCAAACCTGATTCAAAGGGAAGATGCACAATAAAGACGGGAAAAGGTCAGCTTGCTGAATAACATTAAAGACATTTGTCAGAGTCAAGGAGGACTCGATCTGCTGTTATCAACCCACTTCAGACTTAATTCTGCAGAGGGAGGGGGAGAAAAGGTCTTTGTCAATTCTTGCTTTGGCTTTTTGGATCAATTCTCCCAGTGGGAAAGCAATGTGCAGCAAGAGGAAGCCGGCTCAATGACAACAGCAGAAGCCTCGGAGGCAGCGAGGCGGCATGGAGGCAGAGCCAGGGCTCCTGCCTGATGCTGGAGAGAGTCACCCCACGTCCCCCCACCACCATCATGGAAACAGCCTGTCCTCTATTAGTAGACAGCAAAATCCCTACCTTGTAAATGGCTTCCATGTTCAAAAGTCTTTCACCCCAGAGAGAGCTGCCAGGAGAGCCTTTAGCAGCAGGCACAAGGTGTGCTGCATGCCCGGTCCCACCTTACCTAAGTGCTCAGCTCATAGAGGCACCTCGGTTGCTTCCTGCAACTTCAAAGGACCATCCTGACTTGTGCCATTATCAGCCTCAGAGAAAAGCAAATACATTTTTCATCACCTGTGAGCAGTCTGGTACCATAGTCCTTCCCAGCATCTGTAGCACAGACTTATAAAGAAGTTGGTTTTATGCCTCTTTAAACAACTAGATAAACAACATTACCTTTGAGGATTCTTCAGCTTGAAAAATAAGCCACTGAAGGGGAGATTGGGCAGAAATTTATCACACCAGAATGGCTGCAGAGAAGAATAATTTTTCATTCCTTTCCATTAACACAGAAAAGGGCATATTTTGAAAGTATCATGCAGAAGATTTAAAACGATAGGAAAAGACTCCTAGGAGAGTTATTTAACTGTTTGCATTTACATCAGACCTTACAGAAACACTATTATCACTAAGTTTCTCCATTAGAAAGGCTCCAAGCTTCATAAGGACCCAGAGCAAGACTTTAACCCAAGGAGGCTGCTGGCCAGGGCAAGCCCCATGGAGTGCTTGTGTCCACACCAAAAGGTGAGAGGAGAATCACCCAGCCAGCAGAATGGGATCAAAGGTTGAAGACAGAAAGCCTGGAGGGTTTGTGCCTACCTCACTTACCCCAGCAGTGAGACACCGAAGAGGAAACATGAGTGAAGGAAGCATGAATGCAGAAAGGAGTGCTTGACCCATTGGTCAAAACCATACATGTTAATTTTCCATTTACCAATGACTAATTTCATCTATCTGTTATAAAATAATACAAACCCCATTTAGAAAGCAATAAAAAATTAAAAATAATAAAAGTAAAGCACTTCTAGAAGGTGGTCCAAGCTTTGACCTCCCTCCTTGGGATAAGCTTCCCAAATCGGTCCATGAAGGAACAGAAATGCACCCTCCTGCACCTTGGCAAATACTCATCTCAGCCTCTCATTTTCAGGCTGGAGGGCTCCGAGAGGGATATAAGATGTGACTGCTACCAGATTATCAGCTTTTGTAAGGAACAACTTGCACAGCTGGCAGAAGGTGTGCAATCTTTGACGCTTGGGTTACTTACTCCTTGAGCCAAAGTACCCTCAAAGTTGTTTCAGTCCAAAGGACCCAGCGTGGCTTGGACATTGCAAACAGCAGAGATTGCAAGTCTGATTCATTTTGGTTGAAAATGAAGTGGTCTGAAGAAAATTACTGGTGGTCTGTGACCCAAGTCTCCCAATAGAAATCAACCAGAAAGGCCCCAGGCTCACAGAGATAGCGTGGCTTTCCTCGAGGCATTTTTTCCCATCATTTGGGGAACAAACAGAAACGTCCGCACAGCAGCAGAGCAGGGCCAGCAAGGAGCTGCTCTGCAGCAAGGAAGCAGCTCTGGGACAGAGCGGGGGGCACTGGGGAGACAGGACTCAGTCCTCCACGCCAGCCGCAGTCTCTCCGGCAGCGTTCGGCACAGGTGACATTTATGGAGGCCAAAGCGGGCCCGGAGTTTGTCTGTCAGGTAATGTGAGGTGACAAGCGATGCTGGGGATTGAGGCAGCTGCAGCGGGGCCGTGGAGCAGAGGGCAGACCCACGTCAGGAGGCGTACAGCCCCTGCCTGCAAGCACCAAACGCCGCTCCCAGGCCGGCCAGGTCCCCCCACACCTGCTGGGGAAGATCGGCTGAGACCCTGCACCAAGCATCAGGGCTTGCTGCTGCTTTTAACCACCTGCTCCAGATTCAAGAGCAGCTTGTTTCTGATCCACAAATGGAGTTGTTTATGTCGTTCTCCCCCGTCTCCCTCCTCCACATTACTGCTTGGACAGGTAGATTCCTAAAGAGAGATTCAGGGAAGCCTGACATTGTAATTTACTTCTCTCCTGGAGGAGCAGGGGAAGAGAGGACTGCCTTGTGTGAGTTCTCCAGTGTCTCCACTGCAAACACACAATGTCCAGAGATATTCCTCAGTCACCCATCCAAAAGCTCTCTTGTACAGGAACACATACCCTCCAGCTTTCTTTTTGTAGGAAGCAAAGTTTGAAAAGAAGAAACTTGCTTCTGGATGCTTCACTGTTTCAAACTGCTTCTGCAAATATATTACATCACTTGCTGCAGAGAGCAGCCGTGCGTTGGAAGCGTGCACACAGACCCAACGTCCGTCCTGCTGTTTTAGCATTCCGAATAAGGATTATACCCAATATCAGCATAGACAGCTCTGCTGACACTAGAAAAAATAAGGAGGGAAGGCCCTAAGAACCACTCAGTTCTCTGCATTTTGAAAACAGTGACCCTGAGAACAAAAGCATCAACCACTGAAGCTGAGCAAGGACACGAAGCTTCAATACTTCACTTCCACCTGTGTTTCACCTCCACTTTAGCAAAATCCTGGTCCAGGGATCCTCAGCAAAGGCAGAAGTAAGAGAAGTGTTCAGGCTGCAACCAACAAAGCTGTCTTGATTTCCACCCAAATAATTGCAGGAAACACCAGTCTCAGCGATTACATTTGAGCAGAAAGTGAAATGAATGTTTCTGGTCTCTGCACGCTCTCAAGCCCTACATACACTGTCTGTCTAACCAACATGGATGCAGCACTGTTTTGGTTAACATCCCTGCAGCTCTAACACCTAGTAAAGCCTTGAGAGGAAAGGCATCTGTGTTAAACGCTGCTGTCTTTCTGCAGCTAAGGCCTAAAGCAATCCTACCTCCCGAGACCTGCAGATCCCTGGCAAGCCTAGAGATGATGATACCTTCAACCTTCAAAAGTTCTGGTTTTAATGTCAAAGAGAATCAAAACATGGAACTCTTCAAATAATGAAAACTATGCTTGTACTTCAGAGGCCTCTGATATACACAGACAGGGTTCATTTCATTGGCATGAATGCCTAAAGGTGCAAGTTGTCCTGCCTAACACAAGATTAGCAAAACTTTGCAAGATGCTTCATCCTCCGCAGATCAGACAGCATCGAGAAGTGGGAAGAAACATGCAGAGAAGGGCTGATTTCAGCAGAGGAACATGGGTGTGCGTGGGAGGTACAGCTCAGCAGGCAGCTCGTCCTTGGGGATGACCTTCAAGGGGAAATACCTGTGAGAAACACTCCTGAAGCTGGATGCAGTTATGTAGCAGGGAACCCTTGTTAACTGGAATCAAACAAAAGTTTTGCTGCTATGATTGCAGAAATATTTTTTATTTAACACATGGAAGCTAAACTGAAAAACTATTCCTTTTCCGGTGATATTTTTAACTGTCCAAGTGGATTTCCACGGGCAGTACAGATTGCCATTCTAATATCCTACAGAAAGGTTATTGTTTTTGCTTTGCTTTTAAGGTCCAGTAACCTTTGCGATTCCATCTTCCTGCTCAACTCAGAGTCGATAAATAATGCAGCCTTCCCCTGACAGCTAACATCACGGAGCAGAAAAAAAATTTTGGAGGTGTGTCGGCACATACCTGAGCAGGGACTTCTGCAACGGGGATCTGTGCGGGGCAGGTGAGTTTCCCTCAGCTCTGCAGGGGGTGGAAGAACTGCTCCCTCTCCTCTGGGGTAATGTGCCTCCCTTGCAGACAGGGGCCACCCAAAACCTGGCCATCTCACACATGAGATGCTGTTTGGAGTTCTTGGTCCAATTTGACTGAAATTAGACAGTGGGTCAATTGCTTAATATGGCCAAGGACATCTGGACAAGGCACACCTGCAGTATAACCACATGTTCTCCTCTCCAGGAAGCCAAGCCGAGGAGGAGGGAAGGAAGAAGCAAAATCCATAGCAGCTGCACAGACTTCCACAGAATCATTATGGTTGGAAAGGACCTCCAGGGTCATCAAGCCCAACCTTTTTCCCAGCATTTCTCTAACCACTACACCATATCCTCAAGCGCCACATCTATTCGTTCTTTAAACACCTCCAGGGATGGCGACTCCACCACCTCCCTGGGCAGCCTGTTCCAGTGCCTAACTACCCTCTCAGTGAAGAATTTCTTCCTAATATCTAATCTAACCCTTCCCTGGCACAACTTGAGGCCATTCCCCCTCGTCCTATCATTACTAATTTGAGGGAAGAGACCAGCACCAGCCTCGCTACAACCTCCTTTTAGGTAGTTGTAGAGGGCAATAAGGTCTCCCCTAAGTCTCCTCTTCTCTAGACTAAACAAACCCAGTTCCCTCAGCTGCTCTTCATAGGGCCTTTCACCAGCTTTGTTGCCCTTCTCTGCACCCGCTCCAGCACCTCAATGTCCTTCTTGTACTGTGGTGACCAAAACTGGACACACTACTCAAGGTGCGGTCTCACAAGCACCGAGTACAGGGCCATGACTTTGACAAGAACCATACATTACAGAGTAATTCTATGGCTGGAGCAATCCTACCAAAGACTCAGGTAACTACAGGAAGGCTGCAAGCCAATTACTCACCCTAGCAAGGTATTATATCACCCTGGTGACCACAGTAACACACAGGAGTTCGATAAAGTTTCTTATCTCCAAAGAAAGAGAACTTGTTGAATTTGAGGCCTGAAGGGTTTTTCATGATTGTCTGATCACATTTCCCATCCAGCCAGCAGGATCTCCAGCCCAGCATCCACCAGGAAAAATTCTTACAGTGGTCTTTAGACTCCTGGAGAGGTCCCCATTAGAAAGGATCCCACTGGCTGCTGGGTCTGTGGCAGCTCTAGGCAACTGAAGGCAAGTGTCTCCAGCCTAAAAAAATTTAAAAAAAAATAAAAAAGAAAAACAAAATAAAAAATAAGAAGAAAAAATAAAAGAAAACAAAAATAAAAATAAAAATTTAAAAAATAAAGTAAAATAAAACATGGGTTTCCCTAGCTGCAGGTGTTGGGCAGTCACTGGATTTTCTCACGCCTTTGCTGGGTCAAAGAGCCCTCTTCCATCTTCATGTACGCAGTTACAGGTATGGACACGACAAGCTGTGACACCCAGGGAAAAAGCATACTCCAGGTCACAAAACTTTGCAAAAACAGGCAAAAAAAGGTGCCAGCCAGGCAGGTAGCAGCCCTACTCCAGGCACAATCCGGGTTTTCCTCTTCCTATCCCCCAAGCGACCCGGCCTAACCCTGCTTTGCTTGGGAGAGCTGACAAGATTGAAGCCGGAGGTGGCGTGGCCACAGGCCAAGTTACATGAGTACTAATAAAAGAGACTTTGTGGAGAAGCCAAGTTGGTTCTTGTCCCCAACCAACTGTGCCAGAGTGTGCTCAGAGAGAGAGGACAGCCAGCACAGCATCTTTCCTTGCCCTGGGAGCTGGGCTCCAGATGAAATGCATCCTTCTGGAGAATAAAAACCCTTTTTGAAGCCCTTTCCTTGATCCTGTAGCCCAAACTTTGACAGCAAATCCATCTGCCTTAGAGTACATCTCCTGCTTTAGATGTCTGAGTGTGACTCATCCCAACACTCGTCCTGCTACTCTACAAACTCCTCTGTAACACTTTAGAGTCTGACTGCTCTTTTCTCATCACAAATCATGTGCTTATTAGCAATTTGTGTATGTACATTCTCCGGCAAATTTAATGGTGTTATTCAGACATTTAAGATCAAAGTGACAATTACACATGCCAGCAAACACATGTACCTTACATCTAACCTGAATGCAGATAAAATTAAGTTAAAGCATATGTAACCGTTACTTGAATGTAAAAAGGAAGAAAGCACATACATGGTTGTTTTTTTGCTGTTACACTCAAAACGAAGCCCAGAATTTCAAAACTAAAGGAAATTTGAATACAATAACATCGACACATGCCAAACAGCAGCAGCCACATCACCTTAACACTGCCCTATAGCAACCTAGTGCAAGGATGAATGAAACAACAATGGATGCAACAAGCTGAGAGCCTAGCATGGACACTGTCCTTTTTCACCGTCCCCATGTCCCCCTCCATGGTGCCAGCACAGGCAGGACCAGGAATGGTTTCACAGCTATTTCAAAGGTGGGGGAGCCACAAAGACCACAAACATGTTGCAGGCGTGATAGAGGTGCATGTTGCCTGCATGGGGTTTGCGGGGAGGACCCCAAGGCAGTGGGAAACTGCCACACACCTCCTCCACCGATGGTCACCATGATCTGCCCTGCTTCATCCCTCTTAAGGCCTGACTGTCCTCTTGCACAGCCATGGGGCCTGAAATTGTCTGACCAGGGCACCAACTGTCTTCTTAACGAGCCAGAAATCCTTCTCTGTAGACCCAACAACCCAAGGAGAGACAGCCCACACAAAACCCACAAGCCCCCACCCCACCCAGCTGCCGCAGGGGCATGGAAGCCCTCCAGCTTTGAGGGGAGTGTGGATGTGAGTGGCAACCTGCAGGTCTATAGGTCCAGGGAGCACAGGACAGGCCAGAGCAACCGTTTTAAAGCTGCTCAAATGAAAGTTGGCCAGGCAGTTCACCTGCAGAAAACACCTCTATTTTTCTAAACTAAGTCAGAAGCAGGTTAAATCACCACTTAAATATACTTTTAAATGAAAGTTCAAATCCCAGTGTACTTGAACTGTTGGTGGACTGGAGAATAGTCCCTTCACATTTACTGATGGAACAGAAATACCTCTGTTCCTACTACCAATTTCCTTTCCTAGGAATCTCCCAAAGGCTCTGCTGAGTGCTGTGACCTCTGTCTCTACAGGGATCTGTGCCTGGCTCCTACCAAGATCAGTTTGAACGTCACTTTCTTTCACGTCTCTGCAAGTTTGTAATACTCAATAAATTAAACACAAATAACATTTCCATTGTTTCTCTTATTGCAGCAATAGGAGAGTTTGGCTTACTCCTTAAAAACACCCATGAGTAATAGATTCTTCCAACAAGTCATCTCTTTTCTGCAGAAACGGCCTAGAAGATCTTGTGAAACCTGAGGATGACTTGATGCAATACCAATATCTTTTCTGGAGTTGGAGAATTACCAGAGGTGAGCATCTGGCACAAGAGGGAGGAAAGAAAAATATACATGTAGCAGGAACATCCCATGTGCAATTCAATGTCTGTACAAACCTTCTCTAGCAGAAAAATAACAGGTTGACATATACAGCCTGGGGGCCTCCAGAGCAAGTCCTGGAGGCATTTACCCACCCTGAAGGGCTGGGAAAAACTTGAGGAATTTTCCAGAGGTATTAAGACTTTGTACTTCCATAAATAACAATGCACTTTAACTTCCCTGGAACAGCATCAATATTTTGTTAGCAGCTGACACTCCGGTGCTCCCAGCACCCCACACCGCCCACTGCCCCCCTCCTTGGTTGGGGAGCATCCTATAGCTCCTCAATCCATTCCCCTGACACAGCCCCCATACTAGGACAAGAGGAATAACTTCCGACAATAGTAACGAGTGAGCCCCTTGTAATTGCAAAGCCCATTTCCCAAGAGCAGTTCTGGTTTCTGCAACTGGGGCTCGCTCGCGGGGGCATTGCAGCTCGCTGCCATGCAGATGCAGCCCTTCGCAGCCCGCTGCCTCGCTGTGCAGCCTCGTTTGGCTAATCTGACACAGCTTCACACGATTATGGTCGTATCTGTGTCACAGGGGCAGGAGACAGCCACTTGGGCAAGGGAAGAACCCTCTTTAGATTTTCTCCGGGGGGCTGTTTTATGTTTTAAAAGTAATTTTTTTCTCCAGCAACTCAATAAAAAGGCAATTGGAAGGCTATTTACTTGATCTTATTCTTTCAACGAATAGATTCAGTCCATCACACGCAAACACACGCACACATTTTTCCCATGCCATATATTAAACTTTAGAGTAGAAAGAGTCACGGTTTGACTCAATCCTGAATAATTTCAGGCAGCTTGGTTCAGCTGTGCTGAAGTTCACAACACATACAGGCACAGGACAGCTTCAATCCTAAGCACGCAGACACAGTAGGTTACAGCCACGTACAAAGCTAGGTTAAACATGTTTTTTAATTCCCTTTATTCCCCTCCTCCAACTCCTACTGTGGGATCAGTTCCTCCACCTAACCCAGAAGGCACAGATTGCAAACGCAAGTAAAATACTTACTGCCAAAGCCCGCAGGAAACTTAATGAAGTGAGGATAATTCCCATACATGTTTAATCTTCAGTTCATCTCTTGCCTTTCTAAACACAACTGCCTTCTCTAACTTCAAAGCTGCCCGGAGCGCAGCGCAGCCCGCCGGGGTCGGGCCATGGCTCTGCAGGAGCGGGGGCTCTCGGAGGGTGCCGGGGCAGCTGCCTCCACCCGTGGCCTCATCCTCGCTTCACGCCGGCAGCAGCTGCTCGCCGGGCTGAGACATGCTCTTGTTCTCCGCCGCTCAGGGCTGGCTCCCGGGCTCAGCTGTCTCGGCTCCCTGGAAATTCACGGCAGACCGTCCGGGCAGCATAATCGCCCGGAGAAGACGCCAATCAATGCATGACGGCTCCGCTATAGATCAGAAATTGGGAGGAGGCGGTGGGGGGTTAAGTTGTTTAGGGGAGGAGCATGGCGAGGAAGGAGCGGGGGGGTGCTTTGCTTTTCCACCAGTGCAGACCCGATGCAGTTTATTGGTTATACTAGCCCTAGCCATGTGGAGGTGTTTGCCGGACACGAGAAGGACCAACCCTCACTCCTCCGAGAGGCTGGGTCCCGACAGACAGGGCAGAAACACCATCCCAGGTGCAATCATCCCAGCGTTTTGGGGCTGGGGCTGCGGGGGGCAGAGAGCTCCGTGCTCCCATCCCACACCAAGCCTTGCCCCTGTGGTGCTTCTGATGCCTCCTGGCATCAAGTCGTGGCCCCTGTGGCGCTGGGCTGCAGTCACCGCTAGGAAACGCAGCCAGGGCTGTGGAGGACCAAGGACCTTCCTGGGGCTAGTGGAGCTGCAAGCTCAAATTCCATCCCCAATCCTATCCAAAGGAGTCCAAAACACACCCGATTTACCTCCAAAAAGCATCAGTAGCTGGTTGCTAGCATTGTATGGGATAAGAAGAGGTGGGGGCAGAACCCAGGAACCTCATGAGACCCGTGCCATATACGATCAGCGAAGCTTTCACAGCCGTGGCAGCAGAGTGCAATAGGCTTCACAGCCAGTCCCATACATACATCCACAGCTTCAATTTAATGCCCACCCACCCTGATGACAATCTACTGTAAGAAACAGGTAGAAATAAGCAGAAAGAAGCAGCCAGTTGACAGATCCGAGCAAAGCCACATGCAGTCTCCAGCACTGCCTCCTCCAGAGACTGGGGCTCTGAAGGGGGAGCAGTCCCAGCCCCCCGCCCAACTGCCGCAATGCTGGGGAGAGGCAGGGATGCCGGCATAGCACAGCTCACCAGTTCTGGTTTCTGATCTGGGTGACCCTGGATGAAGTCACCTTGAAGGAATAGAGAAGGGAGGAATTGTAAAGTGATCAGAGAGCAAGGTCTGCACTGACTTAACATGCACGTTGGAGGAGAAGGTGGATTGCAGCTCTGCCCTCAGCACCTGCCACGTGGTGAAGAAAGGGTGCATAGGGCTAGCAAGGGGCTCTGCCTTCCCACAAACCACTCCCAAGTACAAGATGGGAAGCACATCACGCAAGCAGAGAGAGTAAAAAGATGGAAGAACAGTAGATAAGGATGTTTGGCAGCCTTCAAGGGCCTGCCAGCTCTTGCTCCGCTCCAGGTCACCTGGGAGCCCATGCTGCCCCTGGGCACTAAGCATGCTACAAGGGGAAGGCATGCGGTACGCCCACACAGAGCTGTTCGCAGCATCCAGCCGCAGCTCAGGCAGATTCTGATTGAGGTGCAATCGGCCTCGAGGTATTGCATGTGCAGGAGAAGGAAAGGTTACCCTTATTAGCTGTGTTTCTTCCTTGGCTCTCAGACATTGCCATACCTATTTCTCTCTAACCAGAGTTTAAGCAAGGGAAGGGTTTTTTCCCTCCCTCATGTTAACAACTTTTACCCTACTTTTAGAAGGTGGTTTGCTTTCCTTCCATTTCTCCTCTGCATCTGTGTGCAAGGACCTGGTAACGTGCAGTATCAGGATAACATGACATGCCCACATAGCTCTTTACAGGTAGCAGATGCATCAGATCAAGCTCCGGGACTTAAGAGTTTACCTAGGAATGGAAACTTAACATTTGAGAGTACATCCCCATGTAGCAGAATGAATGGATAAACAGACCACTGTCAGAGGCAGGCCATAGTACCAGCATTCTGCATAGCCCATTAGCTGTAATCCAGGTATATATGCACCATCTTTTCTCACAGTTTAAAAAAAGAATAAAAATCAGTACGCAGAGTAGGCTCTACTGAGGCAAAAACCAAAACAAACCAAACCAAGTAACAAGTAACTGCAGTCTTGTGGGGGGAATATAAACAGAAGAGATTGCTCTTGTTTTTTTCTATCTGACCACGTTTCACATCTCATTTGTTTTATTACACAAACATAAATGGCACTGCAGAACTGTTTTAGAGGAGGAAAGGCAGCCAAGCTGCATACTTACACACCCTGCTCCCGGGCCAAAAGTTTTGAGCTCTGGAAAACAGAGACCAGCAAGTTTGAGAACCAGCACAAGAGCATAACATAGCAGCATCTGACTGTGTGGTACTACATCCTGTCCCTCTCACTGCTCAGTTGAGCTTGTTTCCCCCGCTGCCACCACCCCAACATGTCCTCAGCAAGGGCCAGTCCTCCAAGTATTCACAGCTACATCCAGGAAACTATATCTGTAGGCACAGCTCCTATTTAAGTGGGTCTTGCCCCACACTCACTGGCCGTGAGTCCTTCCAAAACCGTCTCCACTCTGCGTTAATCCAAGTGGCATCAGGTCACTGGCAACTACAGGCATTTCTAACCTGTAGGCAAAGTTTGCTGTTTCCAGAGAATGCTGGCTCAGCCTCCAGTGCTGTCCTTTAACAGCCACACTGAGGACACTTTTACGGGCAGGAGGCAAGAGAGACAAGCAGGGATGCCCAAAGGACCCACAGGCAGAGTCCCAGAGTGCTGCAGAAGTACCGGCTGCAGGGTGGCTTTCTTCATTCTTTGGATAGAGAATTGGAGTTCCCAGACAGGAAGGTTTCTTCCGCCTCCATGATAAGACTGAAAGAAACATTTTTCAATCAAAAATGCCAGCAAACAACCTGCTTCCAAAACAAGCGATTTTCACCACATACCCTCAATAAGATCCAAGACTTCCACAGAACAGAGGGACTTTGCGCAGCCCTACATGCAGCTTGCTGGAGGAATATTTCTCTGATCTGGCATTAGGGGAAAGCTCTGGCACAATGAGAAGCCTGCCTGTCCATCATCCACCTAGAGACATTTCCCATCATCTGTCCATCATGCCACAGCAATGCACAAGGTCCACCTACCCCAAGTCGCCAAGTGCCCACCAGCACTCAGAACTGAGCCACTCTTTGGAGACAAATCCACTCTGGCAAAACAATTTTGCTTCCACCTGTTTGAGTTACACCTCTCTACGATCCCAGCCTGACTCATCCCTCGCCCTCAGGCTGGAGGAGAGGGTTTTGCCTTCACCAAGCAGGCGGGAGCAGAACCAGCTGCACAGCCAGTTCAGCCCAGCAGCAGTGGGACAGGGAGGTGTGAGTAAGGAAGCAGCTTTGCGCTTTAAGCACCAACCACGCTGAGATTTAGTACCACCATTAATTCTTACCAACCACACGGGATCTCAGCAGCTTTAATTCCATGCTAATGAAGTTTTAGAGGGGAATTATTTTTATTGATCTGTCCAGAGCAAAGAGCCTGATTTTAGTCCAGCTCTGCCAGCAACCCCTTCCCCATACCTTTTTTTTTTTTTCTTCCAGCTTAGACGAAAGGGGAGAGGAAAGAAGACAAAACAGCTCTGAGCTCCTTAAAAAGGTTGGCAGTCCCAAGCAGTAAGTGGATTACTTTATTGATTTTTAGCAGATCTGGGTTAGTGAGTGCTTAGTGCTGCAGAACACATGCACACACTGAGCAACTCCAAGGAAACCCCTCCAGGCCCTTTCCTCAGGCAAAGCAAGCATCAGGCAATTTAAGTGTCCACGGTGGGGTTTAGGGTATGTAGAAGCTCCAGCCCCTGTACTCATATCAGTCTCTGACTGACTCCAGGAACCAGACCAGGACCATTCAGAGGCAGGTCCTCAATTTCTACTAGAAACAGCACAAATCACTGCTTCAAATTATCAGTTGCTTTTTATCCACCCTTTGCCTTGTTATGTAAAAGAAGACATTATGACTGCTGCTGTTATTTTAGAAAGGAAGACCATTGCCATGCTACACCCAGATGGGACTCGGTGCTGCCAACTGCTATCCAGCTGCCACACTTTGGGGGGCATTGGTTAGAGTGAGACTCCCAACAAAGCAGTGATGATTCAAGCCAACTGAGATACCAACATCGTGCTGGGGTCCTTCACTCACTCATCTCCCAATTAGTTTTCCAAGGCCATTGTACTACAGCCAATATTTAAACAGTGTGTTGGAACAGGATCTCAAAGACCTCCCAGTACTACTCCACCAAGCCTTTTGAGATGCTGGTCTCTGGAGCCAGATGTGAAGGCCTGAAGTGGAATAATATTATCCCATCCCTACCCCAGAACCAAGAAAATGAGACTTGAACCAGGAAAACCCCAAACATTACCGAGAATCTCATCAGTCCTGCATTCCATCTCTGTTTAAAGGCAGAAGCATTCTACGATCAAGCACTTGGCAAGAGCACATGCAAATAAAACAGCTGCAGCCCTCATAACCCTCATCTTCCTCCTGACACACTGCTTCGAAGCTACAGAGTCCCAGGAAAAACCCACTGCCCATGGGGTGCTGGTGTTAGAGCTGTGGATCCCTTCACATTGGGTGCAACAGGGACTGGCAGGCTGAGCGTCCCAGGAGCCAAAATGACCATTCTCCTCCCTCCTCACTTCCACAGGAGGACACATGGACACCAGGTGACACGCATGGGGCCAAACAGGAAGCCAGTGGCAGAGCAGGGACTTGAAACTGGGTTTCTCCAGGCTAACTGATGGACTCACCCAACCCCATCTGTCCGCTGTATGAGCTGGCATTGGCCTGGGACAGACAAAAGTCATTAAAAGCAAGGTGCCCCCTACGATTCCCTGGAGATGGAGAGGAAGGGAGCTACCACATCAGCCTCTATCCACCCAGCTCTCCCCTTTCTCACAGCCACCTCTCGTAAAGCAATAACCACAGACACCAAGCTAATGAAATTAGCCCCAGAGCCCCACCGGGCTAATGCAATTACCTGCAACAGCACATTCAAACAGCAGCACCACAAACACACCTGCAGTAACATAGCCTTCCCTCTTCTTCTCCACAGGATTTCCCCATCTCTTCCTGAGCCCCACAGCTGTCACCCAACGTGGGTCCCCCTCCCCAGGGTCTGGAGGGTACAAGTCACCCTCCCCAGCACCAGGCTGCTCCAGGAAGGGCACTGCCTACCTTGCAGAAAGCACCATCCCATGCAGCCAAGAGCAGCCTCTGAGGGCAGATAATTCCCATCCTGTTTAAACCCTGGGAGACCTTCAATTACTAGCACTGTAATGAGGCCCTCGACACTAATCAGCGGTGTCACCAAATCCTCTTATGCCTGCCTAAGCGCCTCCAGCAGCTTTGCTGGTTGCAGGGCCCAGCTGCCCACTCCTCCAGGGAATTACCTCTCCCCAGGCAGGCACCAGTGGTGGCCCAAGCATATTTTGACACAGATGCAGGTGAGACACTCCCAGGCACTGGTGCCAGTTGTTGAGGTGACAGAGATACCTGCACAAGGCCTTTGCCCAGCCGAGAGAGCACCTGAGACCAAGCCCGCACTGGAGTTGTGCTGGAGCAGACAAACATTGCAAAATTACTAGAGGAAATCTTTTAATGCTGACGCTTCCTATCTGAGATGCAAAGGGTAGGTTTACCCTGTTCCTTTCTGAATATGAAGTGTCACTTATAACATCAAGCCAAGCTCATTTTCTGGGATGCTCCAAGAAACTTTTCAGCCCTTAACTGAGGATAGCAGGTGACCCTGCCTCGCTTCGCTCCTCTGCGCTGGCACTCATTCACGGGGCGACAGGCAGCTCCCTCCACACATCCGTTCTGACTCACGCTTTCTGCTTCAACAATGCACTTTTTAATATCATGCGAGGAGCAAAAACAACAGGTCCACTATAATGCCGAGATATCCTGAGGCAGAAAATCCATTTGGAGCTCAGCTAGAGAGAGTCAAGTCAATTAGACACTTTCTAGGGCGTCAAGCTGCCAACAATCCCGGCCTTTGTAACAGCGAAGAATCGCTGCCTATGTGCTTCTCCACGACTGCCCCTTGCCAGAGCAAAAAGGTCAGCAGTGGTAGCGTCATGGAAAAGCATGCAAAGTATTCCTGGGAAGGTGGATCTAAAAAAAATTTTAAAAAAAATAATAATAAAAAAAGATATTTGGACCTTCTGGAAAACATTTACTTTGTCAAAAGAATCCATTGCTTTGAGTTGGGTTTGCCAGGGAGTAAGCAAGCCCATAACACAGGAGATTTGTGCTACAGCCCATAGAGGTTTGGGCATGCACTGTATCGACAAGCAATGGCTGGGCCAGCCCATTTCTAGTTCAGGGTTTGGGAGGTTGTGGCTCTCTGTCTGCTTTCAGCCATCACCACCTTTTTAGCTTTGTTGGAATAGAGATCATAGAGACAAAACTGCAATGCTGCAACTGGGAGAGTCGCACATCCCTCTGCACTTCAAGAGAAGCACCTGACTTCTCTTGTCAGTGGTGCAAGGCAACAAACCGGGCTGTAAGACCAAGATTCCAGGTTGGATGAGGACCAAGTGGAGCTAGGATTTCGGTAGGCAAGGGCTAAGTCAGATCCAAAGGCAGGTTTCTGACTGAAAGATCCTTATGTCCAGAGAAGATTTTTTAGTAGTAAACAAACACGCAGCTCTTAAAGTCCACTTGGACATATCATTTGATGTTCAGTAAGGGGCTTTCAAAGGACATGTGAAGAGGTTCACTTGCTACCAGCCTGCAAGCAAACTTTCCAATTAGAGTGGCAGAGGATCTACAGGTTGTCATTTAAATGCAAGCTCCTCTTTAACCCTGCTGTACACAGAATGCAAAGCCAGGATTTCTGCAAAATGCCTGAAAACAACTAGGTTACCTGCCTTAAAAAAACCCCAACGGAACAATAGAACACCCTGAAGGCCCAGATCTCCTCATCCCCTGAAAAAAAGCTTCTCGGAGAAGCCTTAGAAGACACAGCCCACATAACTGCCTGCAATTTTGCCATTTTCCTACAACAGCCATTTCTCAGAGGAAGTATTTCAACGTAAGATGGTTCTTTGACCAGGTTAACCCTGCATCGTTTCTTGATGGGAGAGGGACTCCAAAATAAGAAACAAACACATCCACACCAAAAACCCCTCAGTAACCAAAACCCTATGGATTTTAGGGCTTCTCTGACTACTCAGAAACAAACTACCCAAGAGAAGCTCTATCCCCCCACAAGAGAAACTATGTCCCTTGCTTCTTGGCAAGGGCCTGAACTGGGTGACAGAGCTGAGAGGGGATGGCCCAGCCACACAAGGTATCTGCTGGACCTTGCATGTGTTGATGCCCATCAGAGCTCAGCACAGCGTGGGGCAGGTCTTGTCACAGCACTGACCTGCACAAGGCCACAGAGAGTTCCCACCTGCACCCCCTGCAGCAGGTGCCACAGCCTGCTGTGGAGCTGGGGGCTACTCTCACTCTGTGCATTCCCATGTTTATGCTTTTACATTTCCTCCTGCTTAAGCAAGTGCAAAACTCCAGAGACAACCTGTCAATCTTCATCACGATCTTCTGCCTCAGATGGTCTATTTATACCAGACAAGCAAACATGGATATGTTGGAGTTCAAGGTAACAGGGGTTATTTCTGCTCTAAGTAGTTTGTTTTTCAGGGGAGGAAGACTTGGAGGCATCCAAGAAGAACAGCTTCACACCAGGGACTAGCACCAATATGTTCATGGCTGAGGGCACAATAGCCATCACTAGTCACAGGCCTGTCCCCAAGTTCCCAGCCACAGCAGCCAAACCCCAAAAGCCCAGAAGGTTGATACCTGTCATAAGACACCTCATCCCAGGCCTCTTAGTACCCTGCCATGGGAGAGGGAAGATGAGCATATACCTTTGGATTTCTAACCCATGCTCTCTCCAAGCCACCAAGGCTACAGCTTCAAGCTTGCTCACGCCGGGTTTCTCCACTTGGGCACTGTCTGGGTCAGGTGCCAGCATCTGACTGCAAACTGTCAAATTAATGCCATGGCGAGGTCTCTGGCTTTCACTGAGACATTCCTGTGCTTTTATGTTTACAATATGATCTGCTCTCTGGCCTACAGTCTATCTGACCCAGGATAAAGCCTGCCTTATCAAGTTGGTCCATTACTATAATTTTAAAAGATCTGAGGAAGGAGAAGACATTTACACCAGATCAGCACTTTGCGTCACATGGTCAGAGAGCTTTTGATGTGGACCAAAGGCCCAGAAGCCACATCCACCGTATCACCAAGGCACAGCTTCAGTCAGCACTTTTCAGCCAGCTATCTTCACAGTTTAGTCCTTGCTACAGTCAAAGAGGCATTTTCTATAAGCCGTGGTGGGATGGTGAAGCTGCTGCCCCTTTCATAGGATGCTTGCAGGTCCTCAGGAGCCAGGCGGCTCACCTGGATCCCGCCTTCACTTCTGCAAACGCCACTGGCTCATCAACCCTTTTTCAGTAGGCTTCAGCCTGGATTGGGTGCCCTGAGAGCAGGGAAGAAAAATCAAATACTGCTAAAATCTGGAGACATTCAGGACCATCTGGACGTGTTCCTGTGTGATCTATACTAGGTGACCCTGTTCTAGCAGGGTGGTTGGACTAGATGATCATCAGAGGTCCCTTCTAAGCCTGAACATTCTGTGATTCTGTGTCTGCATGAAGGACCTCTAGAGAGGCTGCAGGTTTCTCAAAGCTCTGCTGCCTTCTCTAATGCACAAAGATCTTACCCGTTTCTGTACTGACATGATCTTCCTGGGGATGGCTCTTCTGAGCTCCACTGAGTTTCAAGCAAGTCTTGGAACAAGTTTCCATTGCTCCAAACACTCTGATCCAGCAACCCTGGCCTAGCACTAATAGCAACTCTGCACATCTCCCAACTGCAAGCCCCCAACTCACACTTATAATACTCCTGAATCACCAGGGAAGGAAAAAAATACACACACGCACCCTGAACAATAAACCAGACCACATCTTTGCCTAAGGACATACCCTGTTCAAAGTTATGCTGCGGAGACATGCCTATGCAGCCTTTCCACCAGATCCAGAGACACAGCCTAAGCATGGCAATTGGAAGAAATAAAGCAGAACCAAGTCTTGCTGCCCAAGAACATGAGGCACAAAATGCATTTGAGATGAGCCCAAAGATACCCTTCACTAATCAGCAGGA